>NC_056728.1:818935478-819068480 GCF_019279795.1 Protopterus annectens | reverse complement strand
ATATTGACAGATTTTATGCATTTTTTAAAAATTTTATATATATATATATATATATATATATATATATATATATATATGTGTGTAGGTGTGTGTGTGTATATATATATATATATACATATATATATATGTATATATATATATATATATATATATATATATATATATATATATACATACACACACACACACACACACAGTGGCACTAAATATACAGACCCAACTGATATTGCCGACATCCTGGCAAATAGGTTCAGTGCTAACTTTACCCCCCTCTCACCCCCTAAAAAGCACATCTCTACACCGGAAGAATGCAAAGTTCCTGTAATCATGGCTGCACAGGTGAAAACCACACTTTCTTAAGCCAAGAACACAGCATCCATGGGACCAGACAACATCCCAGGCTGTGTTCTACATGAACTACAAAACGAACTGGCACCCCACCTAAGTACCATGTTCAATCATAGCCTCACCTCAGGTTTTGTGTCCGCTGAATGATGCACAGCGACCGTTATCCCACTCCACAAGGGGGGAGCCACCACGGACCCCGGGAACTCTCGCCCCATTAGCCTGACGAGCCTGGTCTGCAAGGCCATGGAACGTATCATCATGGAACTTATAAACAAAGACATTGGTAATCTCCAAACTCTGGACCCTACCCAGTCTGGATTTGTAAAAGTCAGATCATGTCTCCTAAACCTGACAGACTTCTTTGAAGCAGTCACCAAAGCCACAGACGAGGGTAAGTTGGTTCACACAGCCTATCTAGATCTTGCCAAGCCATTCATCACCATCCCCCACTCTGGAATTATAGATAAACTCACTAAACTAGGTATAAATCCCTATGTCACAAGATGGGTTCCCAACTGGCTTACTGACAGAACCCACACTGTGAAAGTAGCAGCCTCCAAATCAGACTTCAGACCTGTGACAAGTGGAGCACCCCAGGGTTCAGTTCTGGGTCCTCTCCTGCTTGGTATCTACTTCTCTGAAGTACAGGCTAACACAGAAGGTCTTTGGCTAACTAAATTTGCAGATGACTGCAAACTAGGAGCTGTAATCGAAACTCCTAACGATGTGGACATCTTACAAAAGGGCGTCACTGAGACAGATGACTGGTGTCAAAGCCATGGTCTCAAGCTCAATGCCAAAAAGTGCATTGTCATCCCCTTTGGTAAAAACTCTGTACCCATGAACTACCACATAGGCAGTAGTCTACTTAACACCGAAAGTGTGATGAGATCTTGGGACACAGGTGGACAGTAGTCTCCTTTGATACTTACATCGCCACAGTAGTCAGGAAATCCTTCTACGTGGCACACATCACAAAAGGTTTCTCACCCAGAAAAAAAGAAGTCATTGTTCCCCTCTACTCATCACTCATTAGACCCATTATAAAGTACAACGCCCCTTTTGGTATGTACCGCACAAGACATCTACAACAACTGGAAAGGCCGCAGAAATACCTCACAAAGAGGATTACTGGCCTCAAACAGATGCCTTACGTAGTCCCACTCAAAAATCTCTAGCTTTACTCCGTCGCATATCGCCTACTCAAAGGCCACCTCTGCCTAACATACAAAGCTATTTCAAACCCAGAGCTGTTGGACATGCTCCACTTAAAGAAATCCCAATCCCTCCGAGCTAAACGCTCTAGGGACCTAAACCTTGTCACCACAATAAACAGGACATGCTGGAGGGATATATTCTTGTCCCAGAGACTTCCCATACTCTGGAACAGATTACCTATCTATGTCAAACAGAGCTCATTAGCATTCTTCAAGAAAAATCTTGACTGGATGGGTAATAGGAAATTCACCCCGGGGATCACTTCTGTGGTTCTGCTTGACAGGGGCACAGGAAAATAATTTTCTTGGGTGGCGAAAGCCAGGGTACCTTTTTGGCTAGACTTGTATAGGCCCTAGTGGCAATAGCCTAGTACCTACCTATGAACCTAAAAGGATAATAAAGCAAGAGAATAAAAATAACTAGAGTACTGCAATCCCAACAATGGAAAGAATGATGGAATTTCTAATGAAAACAAGCGTGCAATACAAATATACGTCATCAAATACACAGCGGCTATAAATATATGACTCGCTAATCAAGCTGATTAGTCGTGGCTCAGCTAATGGCTTGATGATCACAAAGATGGAGGCAGGAGTAAAATCAAAAATACTACTGCTGCTAAAAGCACAGGTAACACTATCAAGAGGAAAATGTTGTCGACTGAATGCATTCAAATAAAGATGTGGATATGCAAGATTAATAACAAAATGTCTGAAAATTACAGAATTGCTTCACCTGTGATGCTGAAGTACTTTTAGTTCAGCTCTTAACATGATCTACTAAACCTATGCTGCATATTTACTTCTTTAACAGGGCAAATGAAGCCATAACCTGGGGCAAGTCATGCAGACAGTACACATGGACTTCCGTATGGTATTCAGTTCTATACACTGTGAATTGTTGCAGATGTTAGGCAGACTAAACGTGGGTACAATATGTTAAACTTACTTTAATCAAGTATTAACATGACAAGCACAGCTCTAGTGAGCAATTACCCAAATGTTTTTGCAGATGATATCTATGTGCTACAGTGCCACATTTTAACAGTTATTCACCCAAGTCACAGTAATACCATCTCATTCCAACAATACACATTTCTCTTCTGATGGGATTCAAATTCTAGACTTGACTACCAGCATATTTAAAGGGATATAGTCCATAATATTAAGGAAATGCTATTCCTCCACGTTCCCCTTTCTGAACACTCTTCTTTGGTCTTCTAAATTGCAGCAGTTACCATAAAGTTAGCTCCACCCTTTACTGCCTCACACTTAGGTGCATAAAACAGATGCAAAGAATATAGTGTGGATAAACCATACTGTTTTACGGCTGTCCAAAGGCCATCCATTTGCCGATGAGTACATCTGACACCACACAGAAAGCTGTGTTGAAGCTCCATTAACATATGAAGGACGTTTAACAAATTATATAGGCAGGGTTCACTGGAAAGCATACATCTTTAAATAGCTGCAACAGCTAGCAGATTTAAAAATACAACATGCCTTTGTGCATGCAGATTTATGCACATGAGTAACACCTAGCCCTTGCCATTTAGCCAGCAGGAAAAGAATCAGGGCTCTCCTTCCCTGAAGGAATAGATAAACGTGCTTGTAACACAAACTCAGTGGGACTACTACAGTCACTTGGAGTCTGTTTTACATACTCCCACACAGACACATGCCTCTGTTTTTGACCCCCTCTCCCCATACAACAAAATGAGGAAGCACCCAGACTGGGAAAGGGGGAAAAACTATATGGTTCATGCACTTCTAAGCAAACTGCATAAAGTATAAAACAATGAAAGGCATTTTTTTAAGAAAACTGCTAAATGTCAGTCACTTCTCATGGCAGACAAAGCCTCTGCCCACCCATATCCCCTTAACTTACAATACAAATCCAGTTGTAACTGTACTTCAGGACAAGTACATCATATTCCTTTCAAAGTATAACATGTTTCAAACAAAGCACCATTCTGTATACCACTCTTTGTGGGATCTAACTGCAACTGGTCCTCGACTACATACAAGAATTGGGTTGAGCCTTCTCAAAAGAAGAGAGGGAGAGAGAAAGGTTCCAAGTGGCCACCCTCCCATTAAGCCTCGTTCCTATGGTTCTAATGACTCATTCATTCCTCCAAAGCTCAACTTTACAGGTTATTAACTTACATTTGGCCAGAAGGGAAGAGTTGAGGATCCAGGGTTAGTGCTGTCACTTGTGTCATCCTAACTGTTGAAATCATTAGGCTGGGTGGACAACGGGGAGTAGCCTCAGCTAGTTAGTACCCTTCCGGCTCTGTCCTCCCAACACTCCTTCCCAACCCATCACCAATTATGAGTTCCAACCTCCATCAAAACTCTACTACAGAGATGCCCAGCATGCTTCTTCCCCTTGGGGATAAGAACACCTATCCTCCTAACTGTGTCATTAAGTGCCCTGGCCAGTTATCAATCTCAGGTCACCTTGGCTGTAGTCAGGGTTTTTCCCACTATACAAACAGTGTAGGCTAAGTCCCTAGAAACACTGAGATTTTTCCAGAAATGGTAGGTATAAACTATAGCCATGTACTTCTTGCCATCAGCTTCAGTCTTTGATTCATCCCCTCTATTAGTCTTTATTTTCATTTCTCATACACACGAAAATGAACAGCATTAAACCATTACTACTTTCAAGACCTTCAGAATTCTCTTCTGGACTTGTAAAAAACAGTTTGTAGTACTGTTGATTCTCTGTCACTTTCACAGGAAGTCATGATATGTGAAACCAATAAGACACCCCCTTCGAGGTCTGTTCCAACATTAGTCTGTCAAATTTCATACCTTCCTTTTCTGTGAAAATCTTGTCCAACTCCATTCTGAGGTACATCTAAGAAATATCTTCATAAACTTCTAATTTACTTACTTTCTTGAATACTGAATGCAAAGTAAAAGTATTCATTACTGTATCAATGACTCATACGTAACCAACATCCATTTCAGGGTCGCTGTGAATATAAACACCAGACGCATAGGAGAATACATCATAGATAGGATACACCATTCACAGTACACCAGATTCAGAATTTAAGGTAGCAAAATTAACCACTGTGCCCATTTTCCTGTTTTTCCATTGTTATTTTCTTATAACCCCCTGCATCAGTTAGTCTCAGGAGTACGCCTTGTTTTTTGCCACTACTGGTACATATGAAAGGTGTTACTGCCCCAACATTTCACAAAACAAAATCAATGCTTACTAATCAAACATAGTACTCTGATTTGGTCTTATTTCACATTACTTGCTGTGTGTGTGTGTGTTACATTTGACAAGTTAAGCAGCTCTACATGCAATCACTCAAATATTAACCTCTCAGGACTCACACAATCCAATATACTAACATATCAGCAAATTTCAGGGTATACACAACCTGGTTCAAGACTCTCCTGTTTTCTCTCTGTACTTATTTGAAATTAGTTTGTAGGACTGTTCTTTAGATACTAGAGGAAGTTCTCATTGATGATTATGCTACTCAAATATGGGAACATGCATGCTGGTAATATTTATAGGTTCATAGGTACTTACTATTCTATTGATCTGCATGGATCTTAAGAACTTAATGAGTTAAAGGGGATGGGGGCAGGCATAATGATTAAGGTCTTTACCTCACAAATACAAAGTGCAAGGTTTGACTCTGACTCCTAGTTATTGGCTACGCTTTTAATAGTCTGCAGAATGATAACCTAGTATTTACGTATGAACCTAAGAAAAGTACTTTGCTTTATATGGAATGGAAGCTAGTTCTATACAAGCATTCTCTGTGATAGATATCTATCCCTCTAACATGTTCTCTTTATGTTGCAAAAGAGATGGAAATCCCTTGCATGGGTGTTCACACCACCATTATTTTGCAAATATGTGATATGTCTACAGGATAGGGTCTGTTATACAAGAAGCAGAGATTGTCTCTTGGTATCCTGCAGGACATGGCTTTGAGATGGTTTGCATAGTTTTTTTTTTTACTTAGGTCCCTGATTTTTTTTTTTACTGGGAAAGTGCTGCAGTCACTCCAGTTGTGACAAATGTTTGAATATGTACATACAGAATGAGGCAGAGCTTCAACTCATTCTTCCTCAACAGCTGTGTTCGGATCTGATTCGGCCATTACTATAGCTCGTGGTCACCTAAAAGCTCTCGAGCTTCTCCCTACCCAAATGCACCAACCCTTAACAAACCTCAGATCTTGTTTGCTAGATGACAAAGTAAGAAATATTAATATAATATTCTGACAGAAGAAGCCACTATCTGGAGCTCAACATAAGGCACAGTGGTATCTTATAAACTCTTGTTCTTCCAGAAGTCCATAATGACAAAGGATGGGAGTTGATGGGAGGGAAGTTGAGGAAGAATGAAAATGGACAATACAAATGGAATGTTATGGTGAGTATATAACTTCTTTATCTGATGTTGTCAATTTTCATTCATTCTTCAACAGCTGGGACAGAGTTCCCAGCTACCTGAAACCCTAAGTGGACTCTGTGGAAGGATATTCCTGAGCTTGGTTGAACCAAAGGCTGCTCTTGCCCTTGAGACCAGATCTAGTTTGTAATGAGTAACAAAGGTATGAAGATTAGCCCAAGTTGCAGCTGCACATATGTCATCCATGGAATTTCTGGATAAAAACACTGATGAAGTAGCCATGGATCTAGCTGAGTGGGCTCTTATGGGTTTTGGTAATGAAATATCTAATTGTAGACAAAAGATATACAGTCAGTAAGCCATCTTGCCAAAGTTAATTCCGTAACTGATTTACCTAATTTGGCATCCACAAAGGAGACAAACAGTTGATCAGATTTTCTAACTTCTTTTGTCCTATGTAAACAGAAATGT
Source organism: Protopterus annectens (assembly GCF_019279795.1). Taxonomy (NCBI): domain Eukaryota; kingdom Metazoa; phylum Chordata; order Ceratodontiformes; family Protopteridae; genus Protopterus; species Protopterus annectens. Next base: position 819,062,054 of record NC_056728.1, on the reverse strand, counting down.
AACTGTCTATGACCATCTAACAAATGCAATGTATATTCTCCTTTGTTTTCAAATTTTGGAAAGAAGACAGGCAGATTAGTAGACTGGTTCATGTCGGATTCTGACACCATTTTAGGAAGAAAGGAAGGGTTGGTTCATAGTGCTACTCTATCCCTATGAAAAGTCAAGTAATGAGGTTTGCAGGACAAAGCTTAAAGTTCAGAAACTCTTCTAGAACTAGTAATGGCCACTAGAAAGATAGCTTTCCACGTCAGAAATTTAAGATCATATTTTGCTGCTGGCTTGAAGGTGGAATGAGTTAAGGCCTGCAATATTACATTCGAGTCCCATGGTGGGGTAGGGTCTTTATAAGGTGGTCTTGACAAAATAGTGCCTTAAGAATGTCTCAAGAAGGCCTTATAAAGTTTAGATGAAGCGAGGGAAGAATTTTCAGTTCCTATATGAAAGCTAAAGATTGCTGCCAACTGAAATTTAATGCTTGCTCCATTAAAAATTGTTGCCAAAACTTCAAGGACACTCTATACAGGGGCTGAAAAAATGGTCAATACTTTTCTGAAGTTCCCATAAAACAAACCTCTTCCACTTAACTTCTGTAAAGTTTCCTTGTAGAAGGCTTTATGGGAAGATAAAAGCACATGATGGACGGGGGAAGAGAGCATATGTTGTCTGGCTATTGAAGGAAGTGGAGAAACCACGCTGTCAGCTTTAGATTTGAGATATCCAGATGAATCATGCCTGTTGGGTTTGACAGGAGGTCTGGAATCAGATCCAGAATCTAAGGTTGGTAGACTAGATGAGGCCAAAGAAAGGGAAACCAAATCTGTCGAGGCCAGTAAGGTGCTTCAACCTGGCAACTTTCCTCAGAAATACGGGGATCAAGGGAGTCAGGGGATAAGGATAGAGGAGACTGGGGGGCAATTGTGGATCAGAGCATCCCTCGGTGATTCCCCTGGTAGAGGGACCAAGGCAAAGAAGCAGCTGCACTTATTGTTTAGGGGAGAAGTAAAAAGATCTCATCAAGGCTGGCCCCATTGACAGAAAATAATTTCTGCCATTTTGTTGATGGACCACCTGTGAGGTAGTAAAGTGCACCTAACTCAGCTTGTATGCTACCATGTTGGACTTCCCTGATATGTGCATTGCTATCAGAAAGTGGTTGAAAGTGATCGCCCATTGCCACACTCTGATGGCTTCTCAACACAAGGGGTGAGATCCGGATCCCCCTTGTTTGTTTAGGTGCCAGACTACCGACATTGTCCATGTGAATTGCAAATGTTCCTGAAGGGAGAGAGTCTTGGAATGCTTGCAGTACTAACAGCACAGCTCTCATTTCCAGGACACTGATATGCTTATTAGCCTCTTCAGGGGACCAAGTGCCTTGGACTCTTTTCCACAGGAAGTGCCACCCAATTTGGAATGTGTCCATTGTCACTATGGCCTTGGACTGAGGAAGAATGAAAGGAGTCTCGTAGAACCTGATTTGATCGAATCCAATGGTACTTCTTGCATGCCTGAGTGATTCTTATTTGGGCTGACACTCGATGATAAAGAATTGACCATTGTGTCGTTAGCATCCTTTGAAGAATTCTCATGTGGAACAGCACTACTGGAACTAAAAGTATGGCCACTACCATTGACACTAGGGCTTGTAGAATCAATTGTGCTGAAACTGTTGTACTGTGAATTATCTTCTTGACCTGGAATCTGATAGTTTGTACTCTTGCAAGGGGAAAAGAAATAGTTAATATACTGTATCAAAAGCTGTTCCTATAAAATCAAGTATCTGAAAACGTTCTGAGATTTGCTGTCATTTAAGATAATTCTCAGAAGGAAGCAGGTATGAGTACCTGATTTCTCGCTCTTATCAACAGACGCCTGGTCAGGACATTAATGAGCCAGTCGTTCAGATATAGAAATACTCAGAATTCCTGCAATTTCAAGTGAGCTGCTACCACTACCATGCACTTGGCGATCACTCTGGGGGCTGCGGTGAGATCAAAGGGTAGGACTCTGAACTGGTAGTGACTGGGTCTCAGACATAAGTACAAATATCTTCTAAAGCACTTGTTCATTTTTATGTGACAGTATGCATCCTGAAGGTCAAATGAAAACATCCAGTCATCCTTGCCTTAAAAAAAGGCAGAATGGACTGAACTGTGACCATCCAAAACTTTGTGTTTCGAAATGACTTGTTCAAGCTGCTGAGATCTAAAATTGGTCTCCAGTCTCCCATTTTCTTTGGCACTAAAAATAATCTTGAGCAAATTCCTGATTCTATCTGGTCTGGTGGAAGCTCTTGGATAACTCTTTTTCTAGCAGCTTTTGTATTTCTAGTGCTGCTGTCTTCCTCTGACTGGGTAGAACATCGGGAAATTTGTATGAAGATGGGGTGGAAGGGAAAAGGGGATTATATAACCTCTGGAAATAATCCTCTGCACCCACATATATTTTGTGATGTCTAGGTAGGCTTTCTGGTGCAGGGATAAATGACCCCCACTTTCCTCCAGAGTGGAACAATCGGACCTCCTTTCAGGAGTGCTGATAGTGTCTGTCAGACAAAGAATCTGTAGACCTCTCATTTTGGGGACCAACTCTGACTCCTAAGTGGCGTCTTACATTTGAGTTCCCCCCTCTGCCACAAGGGGGAGTTTTCTCCACATGGATCTTGGAAATGACCTTGGAATTTCTTGAACCACATTTTTCGACCTCCACTTTGGTTCCCAGAGAAGGTCCTCAGGTTCAAAAAACATATTCCAAAAACAGAGAGAGACTTCCCATCTTTCTCACCCCTGCAGAGTGTGTCCTTTACTTTGGGGTCAAATAAGGAGGTTTAGTCAAAGGGCACACTGATGAAACAGGACTTGAAGGGCTCCACAAAGTCACACAAGTGTATCCAGGTATGCGTCCTAATAGAAATACCTGAAACCACCACCCTTGAGTTACCTTCAGCTATATGAGAGATGAGTTTAATGGACGAGTTACAAATGGACAGTAGGGTCACCAACTGTGAGGCCACAGAAGCTTGAGTCTCAGCAGTAGTGATCCCTGAAAGAGAATTTGACAGTTCCTTAATCAAGACTCTTTTCAAGCTAGTGAAATGTGCTAAACAGTTCAGCGGCCTAACAGCTAAAGTCAACGAAGCATAGACATGCTTCCCAAACCTGTCCAAAGTCCTCGACTCTCTGTTAGAGGGATGGACAGTGGAACTTTGCTCCACAATTCCTTCTTAGTGGCTGCCACCACAACAATGGCATCCACAGGTATTCTGTTGCTCTAAAACTCCCTTCCTGTCAGTGGTGACAGAATTCAATATGGTCTCTTGGGGATAGGTTCACCTGAGTCAAGTTCCTTCTATGCCCACTTCGAGATCAAATCAATGAGTGGTGGGAGTAACCCAGGAGGCAGATGGGTGAGATCCAAACTCCTCTAGGAATACTGATTCTTCTGGAGAAGGATTTTGGTAGAATCAACTACTTCTTAGTTTAAGGATCTTTAGGATGACTCCAAATGAGATGTCATCAGGTGGTGATCTTGGGGATCGTTTCCCTTCATCAAAATCAGTATCCTCTGTGATAGATTCCTGTGGGAAATCCAAGTGCCTCCTTTTGCACTTTCTCTTCTGAGGTACTTCTTCGGTGAGATGCTCTGGAGAATTATCAGAAGAGATGGTGACACCCTGTTGGGTAACCGGGAGTGTTTGGACTGGCTGTCCCTGTGAAGTTGAATATTGAGGCTCAAGGTGCAAAGACACAAGATCATGAAGGGAGTTCTGAGGGGTAGAAATTGTCTGTCCTGCTGAAGCAGAGAAAACTCTCTCCACCACCTCAAAAGCAGAACGTTCCATCAACTCCCTGTGCCTGAAAGGCAGTTCACCCAAGACGGAGGTCAGAGACGAGCTGTTCAATGGTGAGGCTCAAGGGGCTGAGACTGCTCCAACAACTTTGGTGTCAACTCCACACCTTGGATCCGGCAGGGACGCTATGGCTGAGAGAGTCATCCGGTTCCAAATTGTCAGAGCCGGAGCAGTCAGAGAAGACCTCAGAACAGAGGATAACAATATCCTTGGATGTGACACAGATGGTTTTGGTAGACTCGGATCCATGGGCTTCAAAATGGATAGTCAGATCACAGAAGAAGCCAATAGTGGAGGAGTAGTGCGAACCTTCTGACTCGAAAGAGGAGGAGCTGGAAGAACACCCATTTCTTTTGCACCAAGAGAAATCTTATCATCCTATCCACATTGGCTTCAGTCAGACTCCTGGAAGAATGAAAGGAGGCGAATGAGGGAGACTTTGAGTGTAGTCTCTTCATGAAAGGGGATACTAACCTGGATGGCACTGGGTCAATGGTATGTGAGTATTGGGTCCAAGGAAGAGGTTTGGATCTGAGGTGTTCAAACTATGCTGTGAATGTGAAGTCAGCTTTGAAGCAGAAGCCTTTGGATCAGTCTTCTGTTTTTTCTTCAGAGGTTCCATTGATGGTGGAGTGAAAGAACCAGGTGGTTTAGGGGAGCTTTTTGAAGTCTTCTTAAGTTTTGTTTTTGGAGGTTGAGCCTCAGTAATTGCATCAGAAAAGTAGTAGCCAATAACCCCTCTAAAATCCACTTGCTTTTGTGATTAGTGACCGCACAAGGATTGAAATTTTACAAATAGAGCAATCCACATTCAGATGTTGTGGGGCCAAACATTATACACATAAATTACGTGCAAAGCAAGGAAAAAATATCACTTAACTGACTGTAACTGGAGAGCTATCAATGACCACATCTATTTCGCTAAAGTGGCAAACAAGATCCGAGGTATGTTAGAGGATGGTGCACTGTGCGTAGGGAAAAGCTTGAGAGCTTTTAGGTGGAATTCATAACAGGGTAAATGCCAACCACTAACTGAAATCCCTGTAAAAAAAAAAAAAAAAAATGTAATCCATGGAGTGTTAAAGTAGAGACTGATGACTTGTGCCATGACAGCTACTGATAGGCATGAAACACATCATCCACACATTTAGGTCAGCTGCCCTAATCACAACAAGAGCTACTATAGTACTAGGTAACTAGCAAGTAGCACAAAGGAGTCTGCACTTGGTGTAGGGGGAATTAAGGCTACAAACTGCTATGAGCTGTTTTCTGGGGTCCAGGATTTGATTCTCTCAGGCTCTGTTTGTATACTGTATGACCCTGACCAAGTTACTAAGGTAGACAGTACTTTGGGATAGTTGTGAATTTGGGCTAGATTCCTCAGTCTTCCCCTAGACTACACCCCTGGGAACTAATAAAAAACATAAACCGCTCTAAACAAGAATCTTACATCCAACAACTATGTAAGGTATCGTATATTATTCCACTTCATAAAGATGGAAATTCTTATGAATACTCAAATTATCACCCCATTGTCTTTCTATCTCCCTAAGCTAAAATACTTGAGAAATGTATACATTCTCAAGTGATGCATTTCCTAAACTCACATAATCTCTGCCACACACAGCATGGTTTAAGGCAACACCACAGCACAACTGCTCTGCTCTCTTTTACCAATCCAGTCAACCAACAGAGAAATAACAACTTTGTATCTGCAATATTTTTAGACCTCTCCAAAGCATTTGATATGGTCTTACATTTCTTACTACGCGACACCCTGGCATCCCTATCCTTTGCCCCATCCACTATAGCATGGTTTAAAAGCTATCTGTCTGAAAGACAACAATCTGTCCAATGGCAAGGTGTACTATCCCCCTTACTCCCAACTACCATATGTGTACCACAAGGCTCAGAATTAAGCCCACTTATTTTCTCCATATATACCAATAATCTCCATACCACCACACAGCATGCTTCACTTATACAATATGCAGATGATTTAACTCTTATTTGTCCAGCACTATCAATCACCACTCTACAACAACTCACTCAGGAATCTTTTAGGTCTGTCGAAAAATGGATCACACATATCTAACTTATCCTAAACCTTAACAAAACTAAATTGTTACTTTTCATCCTCAACAAAACCATGCATATCCCTCTAGCCTTCACTATCTCCTCCAAAAATGGCACTATTATCTCTCCCTCTGACCACACCAAACTCCTGGGCATTGAAATTGACAAAAGCCTACTTTTCGACATCCATATTTCACAATCAAAATGGTCCATAAAAAATGGGAACACTATATAGACACAGAAAATCCTTCACAAGACAAGCTCAGATTACCCTTGCCCAAACTCACCTACTGTCCACTCAAATGTATGCTGTTCCTATCCTTACCCAAGTCAGAAAACTTGACCTTGCCAGACTTGAGACATGTTATACCAAAATCTCCAAATTTGCAAATAACTCCACCTTCAGAACCCACCACTGCCAGGCTCTAAGAGAACAATGGTTAGAACTTCACCAACTACTAAATTACTACCAGCTAGTCAGTCATTGCCTACAATGTTATAAGACATCCTGAAAAAAACTCAGCACCAGGCCAACTCCTCACCCACTATAATACAAATCGTCCTCTCCACTCATCCGACAAATCTCTACTCTATCGCAAAAGTCTAACAATACCACAGGAAAATCTCTGTTCACTCACACCATAGCTAGAACCTGGAATACCCTCCCTTCTGCTCTGATTTCTGCCTCAACTCTTACTCATTTTAAAAACTCAATTAAATCACATTTAATGGAAAAATGGCTATGAACTTGCATCACATAATGCCTTCTGTTCATTCACTCTATAAAACTCACTGCCTACTTCAACCATTGCATAACTTTTTACAGTCTTATGAAACTCTAACTGCTTATGGAAAATGTAGACATATCGCATGAATATCTATGGTTAACTATGTTTTATTCTCTGTATATATATATATATATATATATATATATATATATATATATATATATATAGATAGATATATATATATATATATATATATCTATATCTATATATATATATATATATATATATATATATATATATATAGATATATATATATATATATATATATATATATATATATATATAGATATATATATATATATATATATATATATATATATAGATATATATATATATATATATATACACACACATATATATCTTGTTTTTCCATATTTGCTTATACAGTATTTTTTCATATTGCTTTTCATGTTGTTTTTTTCTCATATTTGCTTATTCAAAATTGTTAATCATATTGTTTAATTTTAGTACTTACTATGGAGCTTTTTTCCGCTGGCCTCCACTGAAAATGGACCTGTGTCCAGTCGGACTATCCCGGTAAACAAATGTAAAATAAATAATAAATAAAATATAAGAATCAACTACTTGCACAGAGACCTAACAACTTTTACTAAAGAATTTAAACTAAGGATGTTCATGGTATCTTAACATCTTAATCAATGATAACCAATCTACTGATGTAGACTATAACATAAAATTGGTTAAGCTTGTACAAGAGATTAAGAATTTCAATTAAATCATTCAGTACAATTCCTTTCCAAAAACATGCTGAGTAAATAAATGATCATAAGTAAAAAAATCATAATGAACACAGGCTATGGTCACTGAATCTGAAGTAAGGATTTAGTCAGTGGGCTTGACTACAAGCATAACTTGTATTCTATACAGATACCCACAATATACTTTGCATTATCTCCATTATTAACTGTTGCATCACTGCACCACCCTTTCCTTCACAAATAACCATACAAATATCTTACTAACTATATACATGGCACACAATAAATATCAGAATTGCTTTATTAATCATGATGCCAGACAAGGTGCATGGTTTATGAAATATCATTAAAAATGGAAAAGCTGAAAGAGAAGTATGAAAAAATGAGGAGGAGAGCGGATATGACAGGTGTTAGTGCAAGTTACAGAGGAAGATGAAAATGGGAATTTATATTCTATTGGCAAATTGTTGGCTCTGTGATGTGGAAGAGATGATGGTAGACCCACAAGGATGGTTTAATGGACTTACTTGGATTTATAAGTGCAAGGGGTTCACGCTGCTTGGTGTCTTATCTTCCACTCAAGTCAAGCATCATCCTGGTCAAGACAATGTCTACTCAAGTAATGAGAAGCTGGAAAATTACAGTAGAACATTTGTGAAAAATGTTGGATATTTGAATTCTTGGAGCTTAACAGAATCACAAGAAAGTGATAAGGGTTTGCATATTACTCCCCAAGATATAATATATGGCCATGGATAGACGGTATAAATCAGGTTTGGGTTTGTGTATAGAAACATGTATATAGAAAATTGACCAATACTTCTATTGGCTCATACGTATGTCCTGGCTACTCTACAAATTGGTGGCAAGGATTGTAGAGAGAAAAACAGACAGCAGATTTCCAACATTTATGTTGGAAAAATGGCAGGTCTACTGGGAAAATTACTGCAGCACTGGAACAAGGGAGTAGAAATAGGCTGTGATGGATTAAAAAGTACAACTGTAGAGGAGGTCAAGAAGTATGCAACAATAAGACTGAGTGAAGGAAGAGAAAGAGCAAAGCAACTGAGGGAATCAGGTACATGAATACCAAAGCAGAGAACCACAGTAAACCACAAAGGACAGAGAATAATTGCTGGATTTTAGAAACAGAACTGCAGAAGCATGTAGACAAGCAAATACATTTTCAGAACATAGCAGTGCGAGAAAAGTTCCTTGCTTATATCTAAAGATGTCAAAATTGTTTGCTATGAGACTGAGGTTGCAGGAAATGGAAACAGTAGTCTAAGTTGAAGAAAGGAAGAAGTGTTTGTGGAAAACAGGAAATCATGAAGCAGTTTAGGAGGTTCCATGAAGAGTTATATACAGAAGAGAAACATAGAACAGAAATGTATCTACAGAGTCTGGGATTGCCAAGGCTAAGACATGAGCATGTAGTGAAAGTGAGGAGTCCAAGTGAAAGAAGAGCTGAGAATCAATAACGGCTCAAACAGAAGGGAAATCCCATGAAAGTGATACAGTGCCAATACAGGTATGGTGGTTGTTCGACTTGTAGCACATACTGAGTACCATCTATGCACAATATGATTATGATGACTTCGGAAGTAGAAAATACATAGGATGTTGGCCTGTGCAGCAGAAAAGACTAGCAGGGTAGCAATACCTTATGCAGAAGTCAGCAGCAGAATGATTCTGCCCACTTCCTTTCCTGTTTACTGCAGTCATCTCTACATGCAGTACTGAGATGGGAAATCAAATCCTGTATATTTTTTTACTCACAGACACTTAGGTCTACCTTCTTCCAGGATTCTGCAACTTGCCAATGATCCCTATCATTTTTGTCTACTATGGGAATACTTGTTTCCTTTTTATGCAGTGATAAGCATTCCTGCCTTGCCCATCTGATACAATTTCCTGTGTTGGGGGGAACAAATGGCCAAACAGTGAAGGGTGAGATGTCTGCACATGCCCCCCCCCCAAAAAAAAAAAATAAAACAGGCACACACACTTTCTATGTTGTGTGTTAACAACTCAGAGAAGTACATCTCTGTCCTAAAAATGGTGTTGAGGAAAGCTGGCTACTGCCTTCCTTATGGTTATAGGATTGAAGAAGTACAGCCCTTGGTCATTCTGTGTTTTTCCTTTCTCTTTGACTAGTTAAGCACATTTAATATAGTTGTATGTTGAACAGGTTAGCATATTTAATATATTTGTCTGTTAGAATGCTTAACAGTTAAAGATCTTGATTATACTCCCATAACTGTATGGCCTGGGGACTTGATGCCCTTATTTTTGTATTTGGCCTGTTCTGCGGTTATGTGCTTTCCAGTGACTTTTATTTGATCAGTAATGTCAATGAGCAGGTCAGTGTAGCTCCAAAAGTTTTCTTGCTTTAAATTTCCCCAAAGCAGGAAGAAGTGTCCACTGTTTCTGCCTTCCACTTGTCCAATGTTGTCTGATTTCTGCGCAACTTGAACATAACACACCTCTCTTTCATATTCTGTTACAGCGAAACCAATGTTCCATATTCTTCTTTTGTTAGGATAGGACTCCAGCAATATGTATCAATTTGGACTCCATGTCCCTTTAACACATTTGGGGAGACCTGGTGAACTTTTTTCTTTCTGTTTTTATCCAATGTCCTTGACTATGAAAAGTCCCCTGGATGTCCAGATGACTCATTCCCCCCTCCCACCCCCACCAAAGGTAAGAAACTTTTCCCTCACTAGGTGAGAGTCAAGTACAAGTAATGGTGCTACCATCTGCGGGGACTAGAGTTTTCCTGCTTGACCTAAATTCCCCACTGTGCATGCCCGGAGATGGTCAAGGATTTGGTGTGTAATGAGCCTTACCAACTGCATGTCTCTGACATACGCAAGTGATGTAAAGTACAGTTGCCCAAGTCCTACTTACCTGTAACAGTAGATATTCAAGTTCCTCACTGACTCAGTGGCATTTCAGGTTGTCTGCCAAGGTAACCCAGTATTGGCCAGCTTTCAAAAGCTCAGACTCCCTTTCATGTGACAGTTGATTGGCTGACCATATCCTGAGAGGGAAGCTTTAAGCTGTGACAGAAAGTGAGTGTTCAGTCTTTTTGACTTTCACAAAGGAGGAGAGGAAAGTACTTGAAGCCAGAATAATCTAGCAAAAGTAAATCCGCAGCCAATTACAATGCCATATAAAAAACAAATCCAACACCCAAATTGTACAAGTTGAAACCCCCCACAACTATGCAAAGTCTGGGGGATGGTGGGTGGACTTAAAACCTATCAACCTGCCAAACATGAACTAAGAATTGCTACACTACGTGTAAGTTTACGGACAGGACATAGTCTGGAAGTGGATGACAATGGTATGGGGGGGGGGGCTGGACATCCAACGTACACAAGAGACAAGATTGAAGGGCAGTGCAGCAAAGACACTTGGCTTGGGATCCAGAGTCTACTCCTCAGGAGGAGGGCAGATTAGAAATGGTGTGGGAATTGTAGACAGAGATGCTTCAGAAGGCAGTAAGGGATAGCATTAGAATTAGTGACAGACTCATGACAATCAGATTCCAGTATAATGATATGGCAGTATTCATAATATCAGTCTATGTCCTACAGCAGCGTTGTGATAGTGAGGAAAATAATGCATTTATTCAGCAGTCGAGGGACCTACTAGATAAAGCAGGTCAATATGAACTGGTTTTGATAATAGGTGACCTGAATTCACATATTGAGACAGACAGAACATAATATGAGGACTGCCTGGGTCCACATGGGTGAGGCAACAGCAATAAAGAGGAGGTCATTCTAGACTTCTGTCTGGCAAATGGCTTGATAGTAGCAAACACATGGTTCAGAAAAAGACAGTCACAAGATCACATACAAGAGTGGCCAACATGCAACTCAGGTAGACTTCCTCTTAGTAAGGAAAAGACGCTAGGGTAGAATCAGTGACTGCAAAGTCATCCCTAGTGAAACAGTCAGCTCAAAGCATGAACCACTGGTTGCCACAATCAGCTGCTAACAATGGCCAGAGAAGACTCTAAGGTCAAAAGAAACCAGGTTGAAGACCTGGAAGCTGACTGGAGAGAAAGTACAACAGTTCAAGGAATTACTCAGGGCTCTAGCACCCTACGAGGAGGAGGAAATAGGTGGAGATGAATAAGAATGGCAGCACCTCAAAACAGCTTGTGTGAGGACTACATAACAGATATGTGTCTGAGCCAGTTATGGAAATAAGGTACATAAGGAAAACTGGTGGTGGAATGCAGAAGTCCAGGAAGTTATCAAAAGAAAGGAGTGCAGGAAAAAGTGGGAGGTGGAAAAGACAGACCAGACTAGGAAGGAATAATGGTTGGCTAACAAAGAAGCTAAGAAAGGAGTGGGCATTGGAGGCACTCTACCAGCTTCTCAAAAGTGACTCAGTAGGTGGCACAAAAAAATATATCAGGTTGCAAGGTAAAGACAGAAAGATAAAAAAGATCGTCAGACACCCTTCATAAGGAATGCCAGCAACAACCTGGTCACCAGTCCACAGGACATCAAAGGCAGATGGAAGGAGTACTTCCATCAGCTTCTAAGTGAAGAAAAACTCCACAGAAGCTGTACTGCCCCAGACACAGCCAACGATGAGCAGAAAAGAGGAGGAGCCCTCACTAGAAGAAGTAAGAAAAGCACTAAGGAAAACAAAATCAGGAAAAAGCAGCAGATATGATAAAGATACTATGTGAAATAGGGGAGAAATAGCTCCTGAGGTTATTGATAGCAGTGGGGAGGGAAAGACATATCCCAGATGACTGGAGAATAAGCGTACTCATGCCAGTGTACAACAACAAAGACCCACAACTGTGGCCAGTACAGAGGTATCAAACTCTCATCACATTGCATGAAAGTTCTGCAGAGGGTGACTGATAAACAGAGATGCAGAGTAGTAGAAAGTAAGATGGGAGATGAGCAGTTCAGCTTCAGATTGGGATGCAGCACAACTGCCTTGATATTTGCAGTGAGACATATAGCTGAGAATAAAACTAGAGATGAGGAAAGAGTCCAACTGGGCATTCCTAGATTTGGAGAAAGCATATCACAAGATCCCAAGAAAGCTGACTTGGGCAGTACTGTGGTGGTTCAAAGTCCCAGAAACATTGGTAGAATTTGTGCAGGCTATGTGCAAGGGCTCAATGACTCAAGTACAAACAATGTTCGATCTCAGAGAGGGATTCCCAGTTGGACTGGGTGTGCTCCAGGGATCACCTCTGAGCCCACTGCTGTTGATACTGGTGATAGACTACAGACCAACAAAACTGAGTATGCAGATGATGTGGCATTACAGGCAGACATTGAGCAATAACTTCAGCAAAGGATAAGGAAATTAAATACAAAACTGAAGACACATGGGATGAAACTAAGTACAGATAAGATGGTGGCAATGGCAGACAATTGGGGAAATCAGAAGAGGCTGAGAATTGAGGTAGAAGGGAAGATAGTGGAGCAGGTTAATATCTTCATATATCTGAAAGGGGTGGTTGAGGAGAAGTGAAGTCTGAATGAAGAGGTCAAACCTAAAATCAAAGGGGCTGCAGTCAACTGGCACAGAGTGTCAGATGTAGTATATGATGACAGAAAAACGTCAAAGAAGCTGAACAGTCACAGGTGTACAAAACAATGGTGCTATCAGTTCTACTGTATGGTACAGAAACCTGGGCAGTAAAGCAGAGCAGAAGAGAAAGCTAGATGTGATGGAAATGAAGTGTCTGAGAAGGGTGGTAAGATACACACTGTGGAAGAGACAGAGAAATGAGTACATAAGAGCAGAAGCCAAAGTAGCTCCAATTGCAGAAACGATCAAATATATCAGATTACGGCGGTTCAGGCACATGCGCAGAACAGGAGAAGACAATCTGGTGAAGAAGATTTGGGAAAGATGGGAAGAAGGTAAGAGAAAATGATGGAGTCCAGCAAAGAGATGGATGGACTGTGTGAGAGAAGATCTGCAACAGTCAGGCATGAGTGTTGAAAAAGGCAAGAGTGTGGCAATGAATCAAAAGAGATGGCAGCAGTTAACATGACACCATGACCACATGTAGAAAATGGGAAAAAGGAGGGTTGATGATGTTTTGAAAGGATGCAAGCAGATCTACTTGTGGTGTTCCCCACATCTGGATCAATTCTTGGAAGACATTTACATGTAGCTTCCACTGATGAGCATCTCTCCAGGACCTGCCTAGTCTGTTTGCCACTGTGTTTTACTCTCATGGAATGTAAGAGGCCTGAAGAGTCACAGACTGCTGTACAGGTAGCTCTCAGGCCATCGCTGCCAACCAGCAAAGAGAGTATGACTGTGTACTCCATTTGCTTGTTCAGGTACCACATCGCCTTAGTGCTGTCTATAACCACTAGAAGGGGACGCAGTAGTGCTGTATAACCACTAGAAGGGGACCCAGAGTGAATAAGTGCTGAAAAACTTTTAAGGCATGAATCTGTACCCAAACCTCTTTTACATTTATGTGCTTTGGTGTGCCCTGAGGACCCCACAAGCCTTGCACTTGAACTCACATGGACACTTCTACCAAAGCAAAATCTGAAGTGTTTATCTGGACAGACTGTACTGGGGTCTAAAGAGATAAAGGGAGTCCTAGATTCAGAAACAGTTTATCCCTCCACCACTGCACTTCCTTTTTCAAAAATCCCAGTACTGGCTCCCGGAAACCAATGGCTGAAGGTGCCGGATCCAACAATTCTTCAAGTATCACTGAATTTTTCTCATGTGTAGTCTGGCTAGGGGTATACTGAGGACCACTGATGCCACAGGGTCTAAAATTTTGAAGGTGTCTAGAAATGAGAAATCCAAGAAAATGCCCTAATAAGTCAGAACGTTTTCTTCTGCAGAAAGACCACCTTTTTTACTGTGTCTATCCAACACCTCAGGAAAACAATTCATTGAAAGAGTGTGAGGAAGGACTTTTGAAGGTTCAGTCTAAAGGCCTGGTGGGAAAAGAGCTATGTGACCTTGTCTAAGGACTCCAAGTACCTGGATAATGAATCCACACAAATCAGTAAGCTGCATAAATTAAAAAATATATGGATGCCTAGGGCTCTGCAATAGGCAGTTATTGGGACAGACACTTTGTAAACACTTGAGGTGCAGTAGATAGTCTAAAGGGTAATGCAGAAAACTGATGATGTAAGCCTGACACAGCAAATTTTAAAAAATTTCTGGAAATTGGAGCAATAGGAATACAAGGATAAAAATCCTTGAGATCTGCAGTCACCATGAAAAAGTGGTCTGGAAGTAAGGTGAGCATTTTGAATTTCGGAAATTTTACAAAGGTGTTTAGAAAGGACAAATCTAGGATGGGTGTCATGAGTCAAATCATTTGCTTTTGCATACTGCAGGTACTGGTTCTATGATCCCTACTTTCACCATGCGATGGAGCACTGGAGGAAACAGCTCTGTCTGGTCCAGTGGATGTGGGGGAATTCCCCTGAAAGGGGGAGGATTTGCTATCCACTGCCAAGTGTATTCTGTAACTAAACATTCAAGCACACCTTTCAAAGCATGTTTCAATTACAAACAACTTCATTCATATAAAGACTTTTGCTCTGCAGGTAAGGATGCAACAAAATCATCCAAATTGTATGCACACTGTAAAATAAATGTCCGTGTATAGGCTTGATAATTTATCATTATAGATTACCAGAAACAAATATCTTTTTGCCCTGAAGTTCTAACAATTTTCCCTCTTTATCATGGGTCATTGGATTAGATGAAACCAAGGCTTGTTTATTCGAGCAGGCAGCTCAGGAGACAGTAGCTGTGTCAGCAGTCAAATGAGAAAGAGACCACCATATCTGAGAAGGCGCTATATTTTCTCTGAGCCATTTTAGGGAATGCTGGACTAGATACTAGTGCCATGCCGTTAGCTTTATAAACATATTCCAAGACCAGTACGAGTGGGGGACAGCCACAGAATTACGCACATCATCCTTTATAAGTTCATATACCTAGTTCTGGGGTAGTTCCTGACTGCTCCCAAGCAAAAACATTATTAAATCTAGCACTCATCTGAGTTCACCTTCTAAATAATTGGAGTGTCAATAAGGAAATCACCATTACCTCCTCCAAATTCCTCATCATTCTCTGAAACAACAGAAAAGTCTCTAGCCAAGCTACTATTAGAGTCATGTATGGGAACAGAGCCACCAGAATTAGCTATCTGTAGAACACTCTTATCCAGGGAAACCACATCACCTTTATTAACAATATACTGATTGTCAACTCTACAATGAAGCTTTTGTTTCCCTTTCTTGTGAACTTCACTGCTAAATAAAATATCTGAGGACACAGAATTATATCCGTCAAGGGATTTCTTACCCCAGACTACTCCTGCATGTAAAGGGTTTGGTTCTCCCATACCTGCGACAGGTACAGGAACAGCTCCTAGGCATGTGTCTAACCCCAGTTCCACAATAGCTGGAAAAGCTGCACTAGTGAGAAATAGGTCAAAAGTTAACTGGTCTGTGGTCTGATAAGATTCAGTAATTGAAGGCTCAAGTATACTTTCATTGTTTTCTTTTTAGATGCAACCAGATTTGATATTGGTGGGGGAGGGGCTACCAGACTGCTAGGATCCATCAAATCAGGAGGGGAAAGGGACTTCCAAGATGGCTGCATACCGAGTAACAGCTTGACTCTAGTTCTCCCAGTGTGAAAACAGAAACAACAGAGAAGGCCAGTAGGATTTTGTGTTTATGGGTAAATTTCAGTAACTGGCTAGTAATTGTATTGCCTGGATGCCAGGAAAAAAAGAAATAAAGAGCACCTGAAAAAAAATCAGCTACAAAAAGTGAAGGAGAAACACTGACTGGTGAAAGTGCTGCAGCTGTTCAGCAAAAAGCAATGCAACCTCCAGACATGATTTCCAGTAACATACAGGAAGATATAAGGCAACTGTACACAAACCTGGATAAAATAAATGAAAGACTGAAGGAGTATATCAACACAAACAACAAAATGCTGCAAAAAATGGAAGAAGCTTTAAACAGATATTCATTCAGATGAGATGATAAAGCTGCAAACATCAAAGGTTGAAATGGAGAAAAGGCTGGCTGAATATGAGACTGCTCAGGAGAGATGTTTAAAAAAAATAACAGATTTAGAGGACAGAATACATAGGTAAAACCTGAGATTTTCAGCTATACCAGAGAAGCTGGAAGGAACAGACTGCATTAATTTTATGAAAGCACAAATAATCAACTGGACTGGTATTCCAAAGTAGGAGTTGTTAGTTGAAAGGGCACATTGTGTGCATGTTCCAAACCTGGCTATGAGAAAGAAACCTAGACCTTTATTAGTAAAAAAAAAAATGCAATTCTACCAGCAGGAGGACAAAATACTAAAAGTGGGAGACAACAGAGTATTTGTGAAGAATGATTAATCATTGTACACCACGCAG
Source organism: Protopterus annectens (assembly GCF_019279795.1). Classification (NCBI taxonomy): domain Eukaryota; kingdom Metazoa; phylum Chordata; order Ceratodontiformes; family Protopteridae; genus Protopterus; species Protopterus annectens. The sequence continues at coordinate 819,045,179 of NC_056728.1, read as the reverse complement.
AAGAAGAGTAAATTCATTCCACTATTCAGGAAATGTCGAGACTCAGGTGTGAGATTCAAACTGCTGTACCCAGCTGTCTTCAAGGTATTCTTCCCTGAAGGGGCAAAATCATTTTTTGATGAATGTTTTGATTTTGATGAATTTTTGATGAGTATAAAGACAAAATGATCAATTTTAACAATTGGCTAAAGTATTGGTGTCATTAAAAGGGGATCCAGTGTCTGTCAGCCTGGGATGAAATGCTCGACAAGCCACGTTGCTTCGCTAGGGACGGCTTGCACCTGTCACCCCTGGGTTTTCAAATACTGGCTAAGGCTCTTGCCTTCCCCATAGTGCCTTTTTTAGGCAAGGCTCAAAAGACAAACCCAGCCCCATAGACAACACAAAGGAAAAAAAACTAAGGGTAATGCTGGTCAACGCCAGAAGTCTAAACCTCAAGATGCACGCACTCAAGACTCTCCTCAGTATGGAGAATATCGATATCTGTGCAGTAACAGAAACCTGGTTCAAGGCTCCCGAGAGCACCCCAGCACTACCAGGCTATACTTCATACCATGCCTTCCGGCCCCAAAACTCAGACCGAATCACAAAAGGAGGGGGAGTATCCCTATTTATCAAAGATACCCACACCTCCAGGCTAGTGGCACTGCACAAAGCTTCAGAGACCATCCATGTGCAACTAACAGTGGGCAAAACTGCCTTTCAGTTTGTAGCCTGCTACAGACCACCTCCCAAACACAGGAACCTCACTCGGCTTTCCTGAGAACACTGGAGAATATGAAGGTCTCTCCAAACACTATTATACTGGGTGACTTCAACTACCCAAACATCGATTGGGAAAACTACTCAAGCCCAAACACCTCGCCCAACGGTTCCTAGAATTTATAAACTCAAATGCTATGGAACAACTGGTCACTACTCCCACAAGAGGAGAAAACATACTGGATCTGGTCATCACCAACATGGGGTCTCTATCTTCCACACCAGAGGTATACCCCTCATTGGTAAGATCAGACCATAAACAAATCTCACTGGACATCCATATTCCATCCCCACTCCTAGCCAAGGAAACCACGGTGAAGAACTTCTCAAAAGCAAACTTCACACTTCTCAAAACTGAGGTGGAATCCTTCAAAGCCCCCGGGCCAGTGGACAATACGGCCCAAAATGCAGAATACTTTACAAAAGCATTCTATGGACACCTACAGGGATGCATGGAGCATGCTATCCCAAATAAAACCAAGACTCACTCCTCCAAAGGCAGGAGACCTGTCTGGTGGACCCCGGCCATAAATAAGCTATACAACAGAAGGAGAAAGCTACTACATGACAGAGCAAAATCCCAAAAAGGGAAGGCATCACTGATCAGTACTAGCAAGAAACTACGGTCCCTCATAAAATCTTCTAAGGCCAGCTTTGAAAGAAAAATTGCACAAGACACTAAAGATAATCACAAGGCCTTCTTTAGTTATGTCAGAAACCTGGGAGGCAACTCCCATATATGCTCTGAGTTAGTGGAAAATGACAAAAAATTCACTGAACCAACAGACATTGCCAACATCCTGGCAGAAAGGTTCAGTGCAAAAATCCCCCCCCCTTCCCACCCAAAAGAGCAAATGTCTATCCCAACAGAGTGTAGCCTTCCTGAGATGGCAGATGCACAGGTGAGAGCTGCCCTCTCCAAAGCTAAATATACAGCATCAATGGGACCAGACGGTGTCCCGGGCTGCATCTTATACGAGCTACAAGAAGAACTAACCCCTCATATAAAGTCACTGTTCAATCTCAGCCTTACTACAGGATATGTTCCCAAGGAATGGTGTACAGCAACAGTGGTCCCACTCCACAAAGATGGTGCCACAACAGACCCCGGAAACTATCGCCCTATAAGCCTGACTAGCCTGGTCTGCAAAGCTATGGAACGTATCATCATGGAAATCATAAACAAAGACACTGGGAACCTCCAGACACTGGATCCTACCAAATTCAGCTTCGTTAAGGGCAGATTTTGCCTCTTGAACCTGGTCGACTTCTTTGAAACAGTTACCAAAACCATAGATGAAGGGAAGGTAGCCCACACAGCCTACCTGGACCTCGCAAAGGCCTTTGACACAATACCCCACTCGGGCATCATAAATAAGCTCACCAGCTTAAATATCAACCCCTATGTCACAAGATGGGTTGCAAACTGGCTCAGGGATAGAACCCACATGGTCAGAACAGCAGGTGCCATGTCAGACTCTAAACCAGTTACAAGTGGTGTCCCACAAGGCTCGGTCCTGGGACCTCTCTTGTTCGGTATATATTTCTGCGAGGTACAGGCTAACACGGGTGGACTATGGCTGACCAAGTTCGCAGATGACTGCAAACTGGGTGCTATAATCGACTCTCCAGCTGACACAAGCATCCTCCAAAAGGGTCCCACAGAGATGGATAACTGGTGCCAGAGCCATGGCCTAAAGCTAAATGCCAAAAAGTGCATAGTCACCCCCTTTGAAAAAAACAAAGTGCCCAGAAATTACCACATAGGTGGTAATCCATTAAGTACGGAAGAAGTAATTAGGGACTTGGAAACAGCGAGCTCTCCTTTGACAATCACATTGCCAAAGTGGTTAGAAAGACCTTCTATATAGCCCACCTTATTATGAAAGGGTTCACATCTAGATCAAGAGAGGTCATTGTGCCCCTCTACTCATCACTTATCAGGCCCATAATTGAGTACAATGCCCCATTTGGGATGTACCTTACCAGACACCTTCAGCAACTGGAAAGACCCCAAAAGTCTCTCAACAACAGGATCAAGGGGCTCAAACAGATGTCCTATGCAGTTCGACTAAAGAAACTCCAGCTCTACTCAGTTGCGACCACCTACTCAGAGGCGATCTGTGTCTGACGTATAAAGCCATGTCCAACCCAAAATTAATGGACATGCTTCACCTCAGGAAATCTAAATCCCTTAGAGCTACATGCTCCAGGGACCTGAACCTCAGCACAGCAATAAATAGGACATGCTGGAGGGACAGATTCATATCCCAGAGACTCCCCTCACTCGAACAAAATCCCAATCCATGTCAGGCAGAGCCCCTCACTAACCCCCTTCAAGAGAAATCTTGACGAATGGATGGGAGATCGTAAGTTTACCCCTGGGATCTCTTCTGTGTCGCTGCTTGACGAGGTACAGTAAACAAATCATAAAAGGGCTACATTCTGTGACCTACTATACAGAGGCACAGTCAACTAATCTAAAAGGGTGGCAAAAGCCAAACATACATTGGCTAGGCTTATAAATGCCCTAGGGCAGATAGCCTAGTATCAACCTATGAACCTATGAATAAACCAAACAACAGAACAGTGCTGAAGAGCCAAAATGCCAGACAACTAAATAAATAAATAGTATCAGCACTAGGAAGGTTTTAAAACCGACAGTACTATGAACTCTGTAAAAATACTCAAAGTTTAATGTAAATCAGACAGACAAAATGGTTTAAATAGTAAAAATAAAATGCATTAACTTCTTCCCCGCATTTTTCAACCTCAACAACTGGGACTTTCTCAGATCATATTCCCATCACATAACTCTCTCCCTTGTTATATAAATTACAAAAGGAAGTCCAATTAACATCTTCTGAGGAATTAAAGAAGCAAATCCATTTTGAAACCAAAACTAGAAAACAGTACTTAGAAAATCATTACAATAAAACTTCCCCAATATACTATAATACATAATCCATACAAACCTTTTTATGAAACATGTCTCACTGACATCCAGAAATGTAAATATATACAAACGGTTAAATTAAAAACTGGCTGAATATTAACTACATAAGAAAAATAAAAAAGTCACTGCCATAAATAGGAATTAACAAGTTGCAAGTTTCATATTACAAGGGGTTAAGGTTAATATACTATATTCTTTCTGTAACAATGCTAAAATACTAAAACCAAAACTAATCTAGGTTGTGTCTAAACAACTATGAATGTTTAAGTTATAAAATGGTAACTTTATAGTAACCTTATAATAGTAACAGTAGCGGTTAATTTTTTTTTTAATTATAAAAAGACCCTTGGAAGCTTTGTTCTAAAACTAGATTACAATCTAGCTGCTCGTAACTTTAAAACTGGCATAAGAGATATGCTATTATTCAAACCAGGAGCTTTATTCACTTGCAGGACAACTTGCCAATATGTTTCCCTGTACTCACTTTTCTCTTCCCACATACCACCTCTATTATTCCATGGTATGGATTCTAGTACAAAAAAGGAAAACCTAGCATTTTTACAATCCAGGGTATATTTGGACAGGGCACTATTCATATTTTCAGTTTTAATATTATAAAAGTGTTCATAAATGCGCTTTTTAAGGTTCTTCAGTTTTGCCTACATAGAATGCTTTACAGGGATCACAAAATGCCAGATAAACTAACTCTTTGCTATCACAATTACGGTATCCCTTTGCTGTAATCAAAGTATCTCTACCAGGAATATATATACAATCAGTGTTAATAATATACGCACATTGTGAACATCTTCCACATTTATATCTGCCTACCTTTCCTTTTCTGCTGAAAACCATTTACACTTTTCTTTTGCTCCAGTAACTTTTAGATTCATACCTTTTTTATAAACAAATTTAATGGGTTCTTTAAACAAGTTGTCTACATTAGTGAAACGCCTAAATAATTCTCAATACTTGTTAATACTGTCCTTAATAAAAGTCACATCTTTGTTGTAACTTAAAATAATAGCCCCTCTATGCTCACTATTACCACTTTTATTCGCACTATTCTTGTTAACCTTATTATTCAAATCAACTTCTTTCTTTCCAAAAATGGGAGAAAACCTATATTGTCTACCTTTTTTCACTTCATTGATGACTTCTTCTATTAACATTTCTGGGTATTTTCTTTCCAAGAACATTCTTCTACTGTCTTCCTACTCCACCAGAAAACTGTCTTATTCAGAGGTCATTCTAGAGCCCCTAATTATTTGACTCTTTGCAAGGTTTCATTTTTGTTTATACGGGTTGGCACTTGTATAAAACATGTATGAATTTGAGAATGTTTCTTTCCTAAAAACAGTGGATTTGAACTTTTGTTTGTCTTGCATTTCCTGAATAGTAATATAGAAATAATTAACCTTACATATTTCCATTCTGTAAGGGAATTTTAAAAAATTAGTTGTCAGCCCTATATATTCTATTAACTTCTTCTTCGTATTATTCCAAAAAATCAAATGTCACCCAAAAATCTTTTGCAAAAACTCCAATGTCTTATATAAGGTGAATTAAAAACATTTTTTCTCCCATATCTGGAGTACTATATAAGTGTAGGCTGGAGTACAGCTTGCGCCGATAGCAACTCCACTTATCTGTTTATAAAAATTCACGTTCAAAAACTATATTACAATTATTTTGGAGTATTATATCCATCAGTTCAATAAGCACTTTAAATTCTTCAAAACTAAATGTGCCCACCTCCATCACAGCTTCCTCAACCATGTTATTCCAGTTTTGTGTGGAATAACAGAAAAAAGATCCACAATATCTATTGCCACTCAAATGGTGTTTTCTTTATATAACTTTTCATCTACTTGTCTTAAAAATCCCAAGAGTCTTTCAAATATCCTGAGTGATGGACCCCCAAGGTTTTCAATTTTGTGTCTATATAAATAGCCAAATAATGTGTTTTAGATCAGTCTGCTGCTACTATGGACCTCATAAGGGGATCCCTTACATTTTTGTGCACCTTAGGGATACTAAATAGGGATAGTATGATAGGTTTATCTGTTCTGAAATAATTAAATGTATCCATATTAAAAACACTCAACGAACTAGGTAAATGAGACAACAATAGATCCAAACACAAGTGCACCAAACACCCAAACTTGTCCACAGCAAAATAAATTTATTGTGAAGCGCTTTTCGTCACTGTGATACAGTGACTTCATCAGACATGTTTAAAAATAGTTGATTCATTTTAAATAACATTTAAAATTTACCCCATGGTACAAATCTTCCAATTAACTTATTGTTTTAATTAATTTGACTTAATTGTTCGAATTAATTAACACAGTGAGTTGTTTGGAAGGTTGGTACCATGGGGTAAATTTTAAATGTTATTTAAAATGAATCAACTGTTTTTAAACATGTCTGATGAAGTCACTGTATCACAGTGATGAAAAGCGCTTCACAATAAATGTATTTTGCTGTGGACAAGTTCGGGTGTTTGGTGCACATGTATCCATATTAATCAAACCTTCAAGAAACATATATAACACCCAATCAATCTTTTTATATGCTATGTTTATTTCATTCATAGATACACTCTCATATTATCTTCTAAAATCTCCATCATTTTCCCTATATAAACTATATTATCCATGAAACAGTCCCTCCCCCTTTATCAGGCCTCATTACTCTAATATTATCATCTTTTTTGCTTTTATATAATAATTCCATTTCCTCTTTAGATACATTTGGCCTTACTTTATTGTTATTCAGTTTCCTTCTAAATTCCTTTTCTACTAACATTTCAAAATTCTTAAGCTGGGGGTGAAGGGGAGGATTGTATAAACATTTTCTCTTCAATGTAATGTTTTTCATTTCCATCTTCCTCACAATGTCACCTCTACAGCTGGCTTCTCAGTTAGTACCTATACATATAGAGGCACTAAAACACTGCTAGGCACAGTTTTTTATAATTTTCTTTCTCCATCTTGACACTTGCTTTTATACTTTATATATCTTACCACTCAACTCTGTTGTTTTACCTACTACTATCAACCTATGTCAAACTTGTACACAATCCAACTGTATAAGATGGTAAAAATGTAACTTTCAAGAAGCAACTCTCACCTTTGTGTTTTATTCTGTAATTCTTACTTATGTATTGGCTCTTTTTTTAGTCTATGTATCCAATTTTAATTTTCATGCTTATGTACTGTCTATGTAAATATGATCACTGCTGTTATACTCCTTATAATTGCTTGTAATTGATTTGTGGAGTCTTTATCCCCGGACCTCTGCTGAAAATGGACATGTATCCAGTCGGACTCTCCTGGTAAACAGATGTAAAATAAATAAATAAAGAAAGAAAATAAATAAATAAAGATAGACTCTGAAAAACTTTCTCTTCTGTCCCTGGGAATCAAATATTCTAAGTTATTTTTCCTAGTAAATAACTTTAAATCCAGGATCAATATGTTCACATCTGTCTTTGTACTGGGTACAAACTTAAACCCTATTATAAATAATTTAAAAACATTTTTATCCAATTCATATTACTACAATTAAAAATCGTGTAATTCTCCCATTCATATATATCATCATCAATTTGTGTTATCTTTCCTCCATTAGTATTGTACTTTCCAACTTCCTCCCAACTCTGGTTATCCTCATCACTAACACTTTCACTATTATGGTTATTATTACTATTACTACTATTCAATCAACTTTCCCCCTGTTGCACTAGTAACAATTTTGTGGCCTTTTTTTTAAATCTTTCATCCTTCTGAGGGCAGGGTACTCTAAAGGGTCATCAATTCTCAAATTATCACCCTCTCTAAAATTCAATTCTCCCTCAAATTCATCCATGTCCATTTTCCTTTCATATACATTTATATACCTGTCTCTTTGGACATTCCTCTCTCTATCATTATTTTGATTTACTTGGTACCCTTGCTTGGGTGTAGGATAACTCCTATGTTCTTTATATTCCAATACACCTCTATCATATTTCTTGTTCTTCCTTCTAACCAAATAACCAATCTTTTCCTCCATTTTGTTCTTAATATTTAAATATTTTTCTCTTCTTCAATAGCATGCAACATATCACCTGTGATAAATTTAACACTCTGTTTTTTTATATATACTTTCCATCTCCCTAATATTGTTTTTAATAATAAGTTCCATAACAGAGAAACCAAGTCAAATATATTAAGGAATTCCTTGTGGAAAACAGAACCATCTGATATATTATTCAGATTTTTACAAACCCTTAACCCCTTTGGTACCATTTTTGCTCATAGACATTCATTCAAGTACCAGTTATCTACTTGCAGTGACTTGTATTTAAACAATAAATCATATAAAAAAATCAATATTGTCTTGATAAGTTCTATAATCACTAGTGCCATTATGCCCCATTTTGAAAGAAAAGTTATTATTAAATTATCAATTACAGAACTGATTAATTAAGGACTCATTCATAAGACAGAAGAGGTCACTTAAGGTTATTTTTTGTATTACTGTATTGCCTTTCTATATTTTGAATACTGTAGTTTGTTTTCTTTACTTTGTGTTTTGCTTGCATTCTGTTTTAACAGCATATTAAAACTTCAAAAGAGACCACAGCTCTCTCTGTTCTGAGTCAGGCAGAAATAAGAACTGATTAATTAAGGACTCATTCATAAGACAGAAGAGGTCACTTAAGGTTAATCACTTGTTAACAGAGGGGGTGGAGCTAGGAACTAAAATTTTTATTTAAGGAGTAAACTAAAACATTTCAGAGCTTTACTAGAAAGGCTCATTCACACTCTGCTACACTTTGCTGTGAAGGAAAGGTTAGTTTGCTGTTATTTTTGTATTACTGTATTGCCTTTCTATATTTTGAATACTGTAGTTTGTTTTCTTTACTTTGTGTTTTGCTTGCATTCTGTTTTAACAGCATACTAAAACTTCAAAAGAGACCACAGCTCTCTCTGTTCTGAGTCAGGCAGAATACCACTGTCTTTCTAGTTGCCCGTCTCTTATGTTAATCTGACCATATATCTCATTTCTCTCTACTTTCACTGGCTTATGTGAGTAATCACAAAATCATCATTTTTGAAATCCCATCCCTTCAATTATGTAAATTTATTGGCCATCCTACAGTATTTCATAGTACCAAAATACAAAAGTGACCACCCCTTTCAATCCATCTTGCTGTTTTAAAAATTGTAACTCTCCACCTAACCATAACTTTTTAAACAGGTAAAACTCAAGTTACCTACTTTCACATCTAACTTCTTTAGTGCACACTGCAGTGCATTCTTTCAATCTTACCTTTAAGCATCCATGTGACTAGCACTTTCTCTAATACCTGCTAGAAAGCACTAGGAAGCCTTAAACTCATACAAACACTGAACTCTCCTTGTTAACAAGGAGAAATTAATAGTAGGCACTAAACAGCCTATAATTGCAAAGTACCTTGCTAAGTAAACAGCTCCTATAATTTACAAAGAAAAAAAAAAAGACCCAAACCAAGTATGTCCAAGGGTCAGCTTCCGGTGATTTCTCCTGTCCACCTGGTGAATCTGGGCATACTAGGGCAATGCAGCAATTGCCTCATGTACACAGACAACCCTCTCCTCCTACCACCCAACACTACAACCTGCGAGAGATGCACTTACATAGCCAAAATGGAAGCAAAGCTCTCTCCACCCAAGATTGTGCTAAACAGTCAAGAGGAGAAGGTTAACACCCACACTACATCTCAAGCAACACATAGCCCTTCTAAACCCGCACCACAAACACCCACATATAGCAACACTAAATTCACATATGCAGAGGCCCTTAACTGTAACCTGCCCAAGCAACAAAGACCTCTGAAGCTGAAACGCAAACAAACACCAATCACAACCAATGTGTCACATAGTTCACAACACCAGTGTGCCACCCAGCAACAGCCCCTAAGGCAAGACAATGTACCTAACACTTTAGTCATAGGTGACTCTATAGTCCGGCACACTGATGTCCCTCTCACCAGGTTGAATAAGGAGAAAATTACAGTCAGCTGCCTGTCGGGTGCCAGGATCCGCCACATAACGCATGCACTCAAGTCACTCCACAACAAGTACAAATATGACTCTGTCATTGTCCATGTTGGAGTGAATGACTTGAGACGTACCTCCCTGGACTACATGAAGAGAGACATGGAAGAGCTCTCGGATCATGTGGCCCAGGCAGGTATGACCCTAGCCCTGAGTAGCATCCTGCCTTCGCCCAGAATGATACCACAATATAAGGATAAAATGATTAACTTCAACAATTGGCTAAGCTTATGGTGTCATTCAAAGGGGATCCAGTATCTGTCTGCCCGGGATGACATGACTGACAGACCACGATGCTTTGCCAGAGATGGTCTGCACCTGTCGCCCCTGGGATTCAGGTTACTGGCTAAGGCTCTTGCCACCCCTATAGTGCCTTTTTTAGGCAAACTTCAAAGGACAAAACCACCACCGTAACAGGTATAAGCATGCAAAATCTGAAGGTAATGCTACTCAATGCTAGAAGTCTAAACCTCAAAATGCACTCTCTCGAGGCACTCCTAAAAATGGAAAACATCGATATCTGTGCAGTAACTGAGACCTGGTTCAAGGCTCCAGAGAGCACTCCTGCAATACCAGGCTACAACTCTTACCACACTTTTCGGCCACCAAACCAGGACCGAAACACTAAAGGTGGAGGAGTGTCAATATTCACCAAGGATATTCACACCACCAGGCTAGTTGGCCAACACAATGTGTCTGAAATTCTCCAAGTGCAACTAACACTAGGTAAGACTGCAATCCAAATTGTAGCTTGCTACAGATCCCCCACCATACCCCAAGATTCTCACTACACCTTTCTAAACATACTGGAAAATATTAAGACAGAACCAAACACCCTAATACTGGGTGATTTTAACTACCCTGCCATTAACTGGGAAAACTACTCATGTCCCAACACCTTTGCACCATTCATAAATTCCAATGCCCTGGATCAACTAATCCATAGTCCCACCAGGGGCTCCAATATCCTAGACCTGGTCATTACCAACATGGGAAATCAATGCTCCATACCTATGGTCACCCCCTCGTTAGTCAGGTCTGACCATAAGCTAATCACCCTTAACATCCACATCCCACCACCACCCCCCAGTAAAGAAACCACCATAAAAAACTTCTCCAAAGCCAACTTCATGCTACTCAAGTCAGAAGTGACAAACTTCATAACACCCATGCAGACGGGAACTGAAAGTTCAACTGCTGAATCCTACACTAAGGCACTGTACCAGCACATCCACTCATGCATGAATCGTGCCATCCCAAATAGAAGCAAAATGCTCTCATCCAAAAAAAGGAAGCCAATCTGGTGGTCCCCTGCCATAAACAAACTTTACAACAAAAGGAAGAAACTTTTGCAGAAAAGAGGAAAATCCCAGGATGCAAAAAACTCCCTTACTGGCCTCAGTAAGAAACTGAGATGCCTCATAAAATCCTCCAAAGCTAGTTACGAAAATAAAATTGCCAAAGATTCCAAAGACAACCACAAAGCATTCTATAACTATGTCAAGAATCTAAATGGCAATGCTCAGATCTGCGCTGAGCTAAAACAGAATGGCATTAAATATACTGACCCAAAGGATATTGCCAATATCCTGGCAGATCGATTCAGTGCCAACTTCACCCCCTCTCCCCCCTAAATGGCCCATCTCAATACCGGAAGATTGCCAAATTCCAGTAATAACGGCAACACAGGTACAAAACGCACTCTCTAAAGCCAAGAATACAGCATCCATGGGACCAGATGACATCCCGGGCTGTGTACTACATGAACTACAATATGAACTGGCACCTCACCTAAGTGTCATGTTTAATCATAGCCTCACCTCAGGTTTCGTGCCCACTGAGTGGCACAGAGCTACAGTTATCCCAATCCACAAGGGGGGATCCACCTTGGATCCGGGAAACTACCATCCCATCAGTCTGACAAGCCTTATCTGCAAGTCCATGGAGCGTATTATCATGGAACTTATAAACAAAGACATTGGCAACCTTTAAACACTGGACCCCACCCAGTTTGGGTTTGTGAAGGGCCGATCTTGTCTCCTGAACCTGACTGACTTCTTCGAATCAGTCTCCAAAGCCATGGACAAGGGTAAGGTGGTCCACACAGCCTATCTAGACCTTGCCAAGGTCTTTGACACCATCCCCCACTCTGGAATCATAGATAAACTTACTAAGTTGGGCATTAATCCCTATGTCACCCAATGGGTTGCTAAATGGCTTACTGACAGAACCCACACTGTAAAAGTAGCCAACTCCAAATCCAGCTCCAGACAAGTGACAAGTGGAGTACCTCAGGGTTCAGTCCTGGGGCCGCTCTTGTTTGGCATCTACTTCTCTGAAGTACAGGTCAACACTAAGGGACTCTGGCTAACAAAGTTTGCAGATGACTGCAAACTGGGAGCCATTACTGAATCCCCAAATGATGTGGATACTCTACAAAAGGGCCTTACAGAAACAGATGCTTGGTGCCAGAGCCATGGGCTCAAGCTCAATGCCAAGAAATGTATTGTTATCCCCTTTGGGAAAAAACATGTATCCATGAATTACCATATAGGTGGCAGTACACTAAACACAGAAAGTGTGATAAGAGACTTAGGGACACAGGTGGACAGTGGTCTCACCTTCGATAACCACATCGCCACAACAGTCAGGAAATCCTTCTATGTGGCACACCTCATCACGAAGGGCTTTTCATCCAGAAAAAAGGAGGTCATTGTCCCACTGTACTCATCCCTCATTAGACCCATTATAGAATACAACGCGTCATTTGGTATGTACCTCTCAAGACATCTTCAACAACTGGAAAGGCCTCAGAAATACCTCACTAAAAGAATCACAGGCCTAAAGCAGATGCCGTACGCTGACCGCCTTAAAAAACTCCAGCTATACTCTGTCGCATATCGTCTACTCAGAGGCGATCTCTGCTTAACATACAAGGCCATGTCAAACCCAGAGCTGTTGGACATGCTACACTTAAAGAAATCCCAATCCCTCAGAGCTACACGCTCCAGGGATCTAAACCTTGTCATCACAATAAACAAAACATGCTGGAGGGATAGGTTCCTGACCCAGAGACTCCCCAGACTCTGGAATAGATTGCCCATACATGTCAAGCAGAGTGCCTCTTCAAGAGGAACCTTGACGATTGGATGGGAGAAAGGAAATTCACCCCAGGGATCACGTCAGTCGCCCTGCTAGACAGGGGTCCAGGAAAGTAAATAATGTGGGAAGAAATAGCCAGGGAATTGTTATGGCTAGGCTTGTATAGGCCCTAGGGCTGATAGCCTAGTACCAACCTATGAACCTATAAACCAACCTATGAACCTACGTATCCATGCAGTCCAAACTGCCAGTCCCCCCCCCCCACTTTCAATATTGCTGTTATTAACTATTGTTTTACTTTTAACATTATTATTGCAATCGCCTTTTTAGTTTTCATTTTTGAAGACGTATATGGTAAGGAGGAAATACAAAAGTCTGTCCAACAAAAAGTAAGCTGCGAAAAGTACAGTTGTGTACACTTACCATAAATGTAGATGTTCGAGTGTATTCACTGTTGCAATCATCACATTTGGGTTATCTGCCTGCAGGTAGCCCTCAGCCGGTCTGAATACCAGAGACTTTGGATTTCCTGTGTCGGATGCTGTCACTTCTTCCCTGATGTCAGGTCGTCAGGGGTAAAAAACATGCATCCGACGCCATTACATCAGTTTTTCTTGCCTCAGATGTCAGGTGCCCCCACAATAGGAAGCAATTATATGGTATGGTACACCCCCATCAAAAAGCAAATACACAAGAAAAAATAAATATACCAACAAGAAGGAAAGGTACAGCCAAGAGAAGTCAGGGGGCTGGAGGGGGGTAACCAGGACTGCAACAGTGAATACACTCGAACATCTACATTTATGGTAAGTGTACACAACTGTACTATGTTCTTTGTGTTTCACTGTTGCAGTCATCACATCTGGGTTGAGTCCCAAAGCTAAGGAAGGGAGGAAGAAGTTAAAGAGCATTAGGGCCAGCTATTAAGCCCTGCAAGACTGCAGTGGCAAATCCAGCTCTGGATTTAGAAAAGATAGGCATGTGGTAATTTTTGGTGAAGGTATGTACAGAGCTCAAGGTAGCAGCTTCTGGGATGTCCCTGGTACGGACCCCTCTCAGAAATGCCACAGAGGTAAATGCAGCCCTGGTGGAATATGATCTTATCCCCTGTGGGGTAGGTTTTCCATGGTGCTTGTAGCAGAAATGAATGCAATGGGCAATCCATTTGGAAATGGTTTGCTTTGAAATGGCCTTCCCCTCTGCCCCTGCAGCAAAGCCAACTAGCAGCTGTTCAGATTTCTGAGAGGTTTAGTCCTGCCCAAGTAGAATCTAAGTTGTCTGTGCACATCCAGAGAGTGCAGTATTCATTCCCCTTTGTTTTGTGGATTAGGGAAAAAGGTAGGCAAATGAATGGACTGATTTAGGGCCACACTAGACACCACCTTGGGCATAAAGGAAGGATAAGTCCTGAGGGAAAAATAATGAAGGGTTCCACTGCCATGAGGGCCTGTAATTCAGACACTCTTCTTGCTGAAGTGATGGCTAGAAGGAAGGCTGTTTTCCAAGAAAGGAATTTCAACTCTGCTGTTGCAGCTGGCTCAAAGGGGGTAAGAGTGAGCTTTTCCAATACAAAGTTAAGGTCCCAGGTTGCAGTGGGAGCTCTCCTGGGGGGGTCTTAAATTTTTGGCCTCTCTAAGGAATTCTTTTAGCAAGCGGTGAGTGAAGAGGGGTGGCTCAGTAGTATAATGTGCTGAAATGGTAGAGGCATGAATTTTAATTGATGAGAAGGATAGGCCCTTGTGGAGCAATTCTGTTAAGTACTGTAGAATATGAGGTAAGCTGGGCACCAGTGTGCCCATCCCCTGAGCCTGGCTCCAAGAACAGTATCTTTTCTACTTTTCAGCATAGGATTTTCTAGTACTAGGCCTCCTTGCCTCCAGAATGACATCTAGCACCTGCTTACTGAGGGATGCTAGAGGAGAGCTCAAGGAATTAGCCAGGCTGCAAGGTTTAGGGTTTGAATCTGAGGGTGCAGAATCTGGCCCGCCTGCTGGGACAGCAGGGAAGGGGTCTGAGGCAGGTGCCATGGTTGTAGCAGTGTCGTACTGTGCGGGGGGGGGGTACCAGTGCTGGCGTGGCCAGTCTTGTGCAATCAGTATTGTCCTTGGCTTGTCCAGTTTGATCTTTAGAAGAACCTTCGAGAGGAGAGGCAGAGGGGGGAAGGCATAAACTGAGAGGCTTTCCCAGGTAAAGGACAGAGCATCCACTTTCCAAGCTAGACTGTGGGGAGTTCTTGTGCAGAATTTGTTCAATTGGTAGTTCTGAGGGGAGGCAAACAGGTCTACATCTGGAGTCCCCCATTTATTCCTCAAGAAGTTGAATATTTTGGGTTCTAGTTTCCATTTGTGTGGGTCGATGAGATTTCTGCTTAAGTTATCTGCCAGTGAATTTAGTTTGCCTGGCAGGAATTGTGCTTGTAGGTGTACTTGGCAGCTCAAGGCTGTGTTCCACAGAGCCATGGCTAGTCTGCAGAGAGAGAGTACAAGTGGATTCCCCCCCTGCTTGTTTATGTACCACATAACTGTGGTGTTGTCTGTCTTTACCAATAGTTGTCCTGGAAGTATACGGTCTTTGAAGGCTGTCAGAGCATTCTGTACAGCTAACATTTCTTTTTGATTGATATGCAGGTGCATCTGTCTCAGGTTCCATTTGCCCTGAATGCACTGCCCTGCCCTGCCATGTGAGCAGTCCATGCATAGTCTGATGCGTCTGTTGTTAGGGTTTGGGCGGCAGGGGTTAGAGTGAAAGGGAGTCCCTTGTTGTGGTAGCAGGCCTCTGCCCACCAAAGGAACTCTGTCTTCATACAAGGAATGATAGAAATCATTGTTTCCAGGTCCTGAGAATGTTGACACCATAGGCTTTTTAGCTACCATTGGAGTGTCCCCACATGGAGTCTTGCATATGGAATTAGTAGATTGCAAGAGGTCATGAACCCCAGAGCTTGCAGAATTTTCCTTGCAGATAGCTGGGGTTTTGTGGCCAACAGTTTGAAGTAGGTTGTCAAATAAACTTGTTTCTCTGGAGTGAGGAATGCCATCTGGGAAGTTGTGTTAAAACTTGCTCCCAGGAATACAATCTGTTGGCAGGGTACTAGGTGAGATTTATTTTCGTTGATGGTGTAGCCCAGTGAGGTTTGAAGTTTCTTTACGAATGCCAGGTGTTATAATAGCAAGTCCTGGCTTTCTGCCTGAATCAGACAATCATCCAAGTATGGGTAAATATGAATATTTCTCTGCCTGCAAAATGCAATGGCTGGAGCTAGACACTTTGTGAACATCATGGGTGCAGTGGATAAGCCAAAGAGAAGTGTACAGAACTGAAAGTGCATGGAGCCCGCCCTGAAACGTAGGTATTGTCTGCAGGATCCTCTTACTGGGATGTGCAGGTAAGCATCCTTTAAGTCTAGGGTTGCCAGCCAGGCATCCTTGGCTAGCATAGGAAGAAGTTGTTGTAGAGTTAGCATAAGGTGTTGAGAATAGAGAGGTCCAGGATAGGATGCCAGGAGTTGTCTTTTCTGGGTAGCAGAAAAAATCTTGAATAAAAACCTTGTCCCCTTTGTTCTGCTGGGACATGTTGAATAGCCCTGATGCTGAGAAGAGAGAGAACCTGCTGTTGGGCCTCCACCCACTGATTTGGGGGTAGGTCTGGCCAGCCATTTGGGGTTGGTAGTGTGTGGAAGTGGAATCTGTATCCTTGGGAAACTATGTTCAAAACCCATTTGTCCTGGGTAATGAGTTCCCAGTTTTTTGCATGCAGGGCGAGCTTTCCTCCTAAGGGAGCAGGTAGTTGAGCAGGGCTTGGAAGGGTTAAGGCTAAGTCATTGTGCCATTTTTCCGTAGGGGGGTGGCTTACTACTCCCTGCTTTGGAAGTGGGAGCCCCCCCACTGCTTAGATCTGTGCATAGCCTGAGACTGTAGTCTAGGTGGTCTATTGTTCCTGGGTTTGGACTGAGAAGGCCTGGAAGGGACTGGAAAGGACCAGTTCTTTGAAGGTCAATGCCTACTGAACTCTGGGAGGCTGTACTTGTAGGAAATCTTTAACAGTTTGCATAGATTTGGCTTTTTCCTCCATCCTTTTGAGGACGACTTCTGCTTTGTTGCCAAAAAGGAAGTCTTGGCTTAAGGGAGCATCCAGTAATTTAGCTTTAACATGAGCTGTCAAGTTTTGTTCCTTAAGCCAAGCATGCATTCTAAGTACATACCCAGTGACAGCAGCCCTGCAAGATGCTTCTAAAGTGTCAAAACCACAGTTTAAGTAGTCCCATAATATGCGGCTGATACTTTAACATATGAAACTGGCAATTTAAAGCCCTAATGGCCAAAGTAGCAAATGTGTATACCTTCTTATCCCATCTGTCTAAGGATCTAGAATCTCTATCAGAAGGGGTAGGATTTTTGGCAGCAGTAGCCTTAATGCCTTTTGGTCCTTGGGAAATGGTCTCTGGGTCTACAGAAGGATTCTTGAAGAGGAACTTGTGCGAGTCAGGTACTCTGTAGTACCAGTCAGGTTTTCTGGGAGCTGGAGGCAAAGTGTCTGGGGTAAGGCTAGATTCCAAGAAAGCATCATCTACAATGTCCAGAACAGGAGGGGATAGCTAAAGGCCTGTGTTGAGGCAGGAGTAAAAAATTCCCTAAGTCTCTTTTTGGACTCGGAGTAATCCTGGCTTTCCCAGCAGAAATGCTCCCTAAGAGTATGCAAGGTTTCACCGAAAAAAAAAAAAACTTCTGGAGGGGAAGCAGAGGGAATGGAATCCTCTGCATCAGAATCCTCATAAGTAGGTAAGGGCAAATCCTGGTAATCAGAAGGAGCAGAAATATCAGATTCCTGATCAGAAGAATCAGAAAGAAAATCAGTTCTAGGTCTCTTGGAGGGGGAAGGCTGGCTTCCCCTACTTAAGGTAATAAGGTCGTCAGCCATTCTAAGCATTTATTTTTGAGGCATATGGGCCTAACCCTGTGGTTTGGTCGTCGGATTTCTAGGCGTAGTGCGAGTTTTTGGACTGAGGAATTCGAAACTTCTGGATGGAAACAATAGCACTGGTTTAATATGAATGTCTGTAGGCCTGAATACACCCTCAGAAGCCGGTGCCTGCACCGCAGCTCCGGACACATCCAAGGTAGAGACATCTGCAGGTTCCATAGTCAAAGAAGCATATTGCAGCATACCGGACTCAGAATGGGTCTCAGTAAAGGCCTGCGAATCTGAAGTAGTGGGTATCATGGGCTGCAAAAGTGCCTCACTGAGTACCGACCGACTGGCGACTAACGGAAGTGTCGTTGGCAGTTTTGAACCTATGCGGTCTGTCTCTGTCTGTCTTTATCCTTACCTTTTTTGGAAGATCGGTAGTCGGATGGCTTAACAAAGCCATTTCGGAGTACGTACATCGAGTACGAAAGTAATTGGCTGCAAAAATGGCCTGACGATGAATAGTTTGGGCATTGAACAAGGCACAAAACTGACAGCGAGGGACGTGGTGGTCTGGGCCTAAACAGAGGATGCAGTAAGAATGAAAATCTCTATGAGACTACCTGTGAAACCTTTTCTACCGTTTTAACAGAAAATGTGGACAGAAGGAAGAGAGCACGAGAGTTGACTAGAACAACTGACAGTACATTAGAAATGAAGCAGAGACAGGAATTGGAAGATGGAGATGAACAGTAATAAAACCAGTAACAATGTGGGATTACAATGCAGCAATTATATTTGTGAAATGTGACAGAAAAAGAAAATCTGGAAATATTGGACTTATTCAGCATTTGTTGGACTTGTAGGCGACTACTTCATGTCATTAATGTTCAGAAAAAAATGCTTTGGAGAGGGGAAGAGAAGGGAGAAAATTAACTGTAAGCAAAAAAAACATTTTTTCTTCCTAGTACTATTTCTGTGGCATAGGGTTTTCTTTGCATGCTATAAAGTAAAGTTTTCTCAGTTATTTGCAAGTGTAATGGAGATTGTAAATAGGTGCTGCTGTTCTTTTTTCCCCCTTACTTTCTCCCTTCTCTCTTTCTTCTTGTTCAGTTTTAAGAAATACAGGTACTGCAATATAAAAAAAATGCCTGGTTAAAAGAGCATGACAAAATAAAAAAAAATGTGTTTTTTCTCATTCTTGCATGTGGGAATCACTGGATTAAGGACCTTAGATTGATTTAGTAACAATTTTTAAGAGAACGCAAGTACACGAAAAAGAATATTGAATATTATGTAGGCTTTCTTCTAGCAAATGAATGTATGCTTTGTAGCAATTCTGTATTTGGCCCTCATGTCTCCATGGATACAATCTGATAAAGATAAATTAGTTACAGTCTGGTGGAGAATGACTGGCTGGGGAAATAAAGGAAGAGAAACTGGCTAGGAGAAAATGTTCTCTGAAAGCATTCAGAGGTTTTCCCAGCTGGGAGAGCTATAAAGATCAGCCAAAACTTAGTAGATACACAGGCGGCACCAAACGTCGTAGCATGGATAACCTTTCTTTTAGGTTAAATCATATCTCTGTGTATGGCTGTCAGTTTAGGAAATTTGTAACTATTAGGAGGGTAAAACTTCAACGTCTGAAGATGTACATAGTTTTATGTGTTAGTATTAATTTAATAGGTTTTAGGGGATATTGGGGTTTGTTTGTTTTTTTGTTTGAGGCTTTCAATAAAACAAAAAGTTTTGTAAAATGTGACATAGGATTAAATAGATATGACAAGAAACAACTACATAAAAGTATGCCAAACAGTGTGTGCATGTAACACAAAAGCTGGAACTACACATTTAACAAAAAAGGTGTTGTACATAAAAATTGGGAATAATAATTTTTAATACAATTTTGCTTTTTATAGTGTCTTTAAGTGTCAATGGTCTCACAGATAAATAGAAAAAAGAAAGAATAGTGTACTATATCAACAAATGTAGAGTGCAAATAGCTATGTTACAGGAGATGCGCTTGGAAAGAACTGAACATGTGAATTTGGTAAAGAACAGTTTCCAGGATGGTTGTTCAGAGAATATCTGGGGCAAAAGAAAAGAGGCGAACTTATATTAATTATAAGAGAAGCTCCAATAGTGATAGAAGAGGATAATAATAGTTTGGAAGCTAGGAGGGAAAAACTGATAAAGATGTGGAAGGTTTTGTTTAAGAGTATTTTAAGATGAGAAGTAGCAACATTCTGGAAGAAAGCAATGGTAGCTGTAATAGCTAAAGAGGGTGAAGATCCATTAGATCCAGCTTCATACAGGCCTATTTCAATATTAAACCATGATTATAAAGTGTTCATGTCTACAATGGCAAAATCAATGCCAAAATTGATAGATATGGATCAAAATTGTGGAGGGGAGGCAAACATTTGATAACATTAACAGAACATCGATGATCCAGAGGGAAAGAGAATGTAAGAAAATACCATTGTTGTTGGTGGGTCTTGATGCAGAGAAAGCATTTGACAGAGTAAGCTGGGACTTTATGAGTAGGGGAATGGAAGCATTTGCATTTCCTGAAAAAAATATAAGGTTGATTAGGAGGATATATGAGGGATCGGAAGTGAAAATTAAAGTGGGTGGGGTCCTCTCTCTGATAATTTCTGCTTGAGCAGAGGAACCGGGCAGGGATGTCCTTTTCCCCCTTTATTTGCAATACATTTAGAACCACTGGCAAAGAAAATAATGGACTCACAAATTAAGAATATAGCTGGTATGATACTCGAGAAAGGCTGGCTCTGTTTGCAGATAATATATACTTGACAAAACCAAAAAGAGACATTACAGTGTTGTAGAACATATTGAGACAGTTTCAAATCTTTTCAGGATACAAAATTAATGAATCTAAAACAAAGGCAATAGTGGTAAATGATGTACCCACATATGAATTGGTTCAGCAATATTGATATTTATGTGGACATGCTAAAATGAAGTATTTAGGAGTATGGATTAAACGTGATACTAGTGTAGCAGCCAGGGTATGTGGGAAGGGACTAAATAAAAGATAATACAAAAACTGAGAAAATGGAAGCTTTGTTATATGGATAGTAAGATACAAGCAGTTAAAATGATTTTAGTCCCATTAGTCTTACACACAGGTCAGACATATTCTTATCAACCAGAGGAGAAGTTGTGGATAGCAATTAATAAAGAGCTGGAGAACTTTATCTGGGAGGGGAAGACAGCAAGAGTCAAGTGGGATAAGATGATTCTTCCAGTAGAACATTGTGGACTGGGATTACCCGATTTGAAGGGGTATTTCAGAACTACACAATTAAGGCTCCTATACAAAGCACAAGCAGGAAAGTATAATTCAACATGGAAAGGGATGATGATGAAACAGAGCGGGAATCTCAAGAGACAAGGAGAGACTTGGATTTTGAATGCAGGCCTTTAACCAGAACAACAATTATTATACAGAATATTATATCTATAACCTAGCAGAACATATCCAAATAACTAAACCAATACGAGAAAGGATATTCTGCTGATAGGGATGACTACAATTAGGGATTCTGACAGTAGGCAAGAGAGGACTGTAATTTACTGCAGAACACTGGCAAAGGAACCAAGGTACTGCGAACAAATAATTAGAGAGGGAAAGATAATAGAATGTGAAGATGGCAAGAATTTATTTGGACTGCAGGTTAGAGACTGCATTCCCTATCAAGGATAGATATCAGAGTATAGGCAAACAGTAAAAAAATAAAGGGGTCCTAAAAGAAAGACCAGCACTGGTAGAGTTTTTAGTAGAATCTAGAACAGAAGCTGCCATTAAGAAATAAATAAATAGTAGATCATATAAAATATTTCTTAACTATAATAATCAATCAGAGGAGGTTAGAAAGGATTTGGAAGAGAGACTGGATAAACAATTCACAAAGAAACATTGGGAGGATATATGTATGTCTCTCAAATATGCAACAAAATCTAAATGATTTAAGATTTTTGCTTGGAAATGTTTACAGAGATATTTGTATACCCCACTTAGACTCCAGAGAATTTTTCCTCAGGTAGACAGCAAATGTTAGAGGTGTGATAGGGAAGAAAGAGGCAACTGGGAACATATTTTTGGGAGTGTGATGAGTTAGCATATTTTAAGGATTCCCAGTGGGATGCACTGTCAGATGCTGTGTGCCAGATTCGTGTGAAGAGGGAGATGATTTGTCTGAGCTTTGAGACAGAATCAAATTGCCTAGACATGGTAAGGCCTTGCTGTGGCTGCCAAAAAAGCAATTACTAGAAAATGGAAATCAAAATCTAAACCAGCTATACTAGAAGTAGTGAGTATAGTAACAGAGATAAAACAACTGGAACTAAGAGCTTTAGAAAAGGGTAGGAGCAAACTACATAGAAAAAAGGGAACTCGACCATTTCTACAGCTCGTGGATTAAAAAAAAAAACTCTCAAGCACATCCCTTACCCATAATGCATAGAGTAGATAACCTCAGATCGAGTTTACTGATTATAGAATGAAAGACGTAAAAAGGTAAAGAAAGAGACCGTATCTGGATCATAATAATGTTCCAAAAGAAACTCACATGGGAAAGTCCATTCTTCCAGCAAATCCGATAGGAGATGGAGGAAGAGATTAGGTAATGACAGATGAAGATGGACAACTCAGATGGAACGCTATGGTAAGATATAACTTCTTTATCTGAAGTTGTCAATCTTCATTCTGTCATACTTCGAAACCTATGTGGACTCAAGTAAGGATATTCCTGAGCACCAATGATTTAAATCTTTCCCTAGAAACCAGATCTAACTTGTAATGAGTAACAATGGTATGGGGAAGAAGCCCAAGTTTCTATAGCTCGTGGATTAAAAAAAAAACTCTCAAGCACATCCCTTACCCATAGTGCATAGAGTAGATAACCTCAGATCGAGTTTGCTGATTACAGAATGAAAGACGTAAAAAGGTAAAGAAAGAGACCGTATCTGGATCATAATAATGTTCCAAAAGAAACTCACATGGGAAAGTCCATTCTTCCAGCAAATCCGATAGGAGAAGGAGGAAGAGATTAGGTAATGACAGATGAAGATGGACAACTCAGATGGAACGCTATGGTAAGATATAACTTCTTTATCTGAAGTTGTCAATCTTCATTCTGTCATACTTAGAAACCTATGTGGACTCAAGTAAGGATATTCCTGAGCACCAATGATTTAAATCTTTCCCTAGAAACCAGATCTAACTTGTAATGAGTAACAATGGTATGGGGAAGAAGCCCAAGTTGCAGCTGCACATATGTCATCCACGGATGTTTTTGACTGAAAGACCGCAAAAGTAGCTACCGCTCTAGTTGAATGTTCTTTTGGCAGCAACCTCTTCTCTTATAAACAAAGGAAATACAATCTGAAATTCACTTAGTTAGAGTTACTTTGTTTACAGGTTGTCCCAATTTGATATGTGAAAAAGAAACAGCTGGTCAGATTTCCTGATGTCCTTTGCCCTGTCTAGGCAGAATCTTAGTTGTCTGTGAACATCTAATAGATGTAATGTGTATTCTCCCTTATCAGAATAATTTGGGAAGAACACAGGTAGAGTAAAGCATTGGTTAAGACAGGTTTCTGACACAACTTTAGGTAAAAAGGATGGGCTGGTCCGGAGAGAAACTCTATCCTTGTAAAAAATCAATTATGGTGGTCTAGATGAAAGTACATGAATTTCCGAAATTCTTCTAGCAGAGGTAATGGCTACTAAGAAGATAGTTTTCCAGAATAGAAACTTGATATCACACCTAGAAGCTGGCTCAAAAGGGGCTTGTGTCAAGGCCTGTAGCATTAAAATAAGGTCCCAAGGAGGAGTAGGGTCCTTTTAAAATGTCTTTAAGAGAACAGCACCTCTTAAAAAGGCTTTGCAAAGTCTGTGCCAGGCCATGGATAATGCATGGAAACCACTGTGAAAACTGGAGATGGCTGCCAGTTGAACTGTAATCATAGAGGTGGAAGTGCCGTCATTGAAAAGTGTGGCTAGGAAGTGAAGAATTTCATGGATTGGTGCTGAAAAGGGATCAACGTCATGTAAGGAGACCAAATGAACAAATCTCTTCCATTTAATCGTGTAAAGTTTGCAAGTAGACAGTTCATGAAATGCCAAAAGCATGTGTTTAACTGGGGAAGGGAGCATATCGTGCTTAGCCACTAATGGAATTGGAGAAACCAAGCTGTCAGCTTTAGATTTGTAATGTCTGGGTGATTGATGTCCATCAGGTGTGACAGGAGGTCCAGAGTTTGATCCAGAATCCATAGTGCTTGTACCAGATGAGGCCATAGGGAGGGGAATCAAATCTGCCAAGCCCAAAATGGGGCAATGAGGATGACTTTGCTCTTCAACTTGGCTGCTTTTTGTAGAAATTTGGAAACTAGTAGGGTCGGAGGAAAGGTGCAAAGAAGACTAGGGGCCAATTGTGGAGAACATCCCTCAGTAATTCCCCCACTGGGGGGACTACGGCAAAATCGGTGCTGCATTTGTTGTTCAGAGGGGAGGCAAAAAGGTCACAGCAAGGCTGCCCCCATAATCGGAACATCCTTTCCGACACTTTTGGATTCAGGGATCACTCGAGGTAGAAGGATGCACATGCTCAATCTGTCTGCTATCACACTGGACTTCCCCAGAATACGCATTGTGATCAGAAAGTAGTTGGATGACATCGCCCACTGCCAAACTCTGACAGCTTCTCGGCATAAGGGGTAAGATCTGATTCCCCCCTGTTTGTTGATGTACCAGAACACTGACATGTTGTCTGTCTGAACCACAATCATCCCTGGAGGTAGTGTGTCTTGAAATGCTTGCAACACCAGTAGACAGCTCTCATCTCTAAAACGTTTATGTGCAGATTGGCCTTTGATGGGGACCAAGTGCCTTGGACTGTCTGTCCCTGGCAATGCCCCCCCCCCAAGCTGGGAAGCACCCGCAGTAACTGTGGCCTTAGGGTGAGGGGAAATGTGGGCATCCTTGTCGAACTTGGCTTGAATGAATCCACCACAGAGGGTCCTTTTTGAATGTGTTGGTGATCAAAACTGGCATTGCTAAGGGATAATAAATGACTGACCATTGTACCACATGTAACCATTGCAATGTTCTCATATGAAATCTGGCTAGGGGGTCAAGAGTTATGGCTGCTGCCACTGACCCTAATGCTTGAAGTACTAGACGTGCAGGGACTTGGTTTCTTTGCAGCAGAGCCTGAACTTGAGAATGGATAGTTTCCAACTGGGATGGAGGGAGTGAAGCATTCGAGGGTCTTATGTCTAACAGCTCTCTTATAAAAGTTAGATTCTGTGTGGGTTCCAACGAGGATTTGTCAAAGTTGATCATGATGCCTAGAAGGTCGCATAACTGTAGAACCTTTCGTTTTGCTGTTAGTAGAAGTTGCCTGTTAGTAGCAGAAATGAGCCAGTTGTCTAAGTCCATAAACACCCGGAATCCTTGCAGTCTTAAGTAAGCTGCTACTACTGCCATGCATTTGGTGAATACCCTAGGGGCTGTGGTGAGAACACTGGGCAGAACTCTGAACTGGTAATGACTAGCTCCCAGCCAGAAGCGAAGGAATCTTCTGGACTGTCTGTCCATCTTTATGTGATAGTATGCCTCTTGAAGATCTTAGCACAGGAAGTCATCCTTTCCTAAAAATGGAAGAATGGACTGAACCTTGACCATCCTGAATTTGTTTTTTCAAACAGATTTTGTAGATCAATATGTGTGTATATATCTTTAAGAAGCTATCCAAGGGCTTGCAAAAGTGTATAAAAACCTGAGCATGTGTGAGCCTGACTGCCATTTTGTAGATAACTGTTGAGACGTAAGCATGGATGTATGCAAGCTGTTTGTTAACTAGTTTGTTTGTATTTAACGATTCTGCTATCCATCCTGATGTGTTCGTATGTATTAATGTATCAGAACGAAACCCCATGCCTTCCTGTTTCATGTATTAAAGACGAACGAGTGACATGGTGTCAGAATGGGATCCAGAAGCAAGACCAAGAGACGAGCAGCTAATATACAAGCTTGGATCATACTAAATGTGCATATTTCATAAAACAGGTCAGAAAAGAACTTCAGATATTAAAACATGCTCAGTACTATTTCTTTTTGCATAATATGAAACGAGGCATACAGAATGTTCTAAATAGTATTCGCATAAACAGATATGTACGATAGTCATAAAAATATTCAAAATGATACGGGAAAAGTTTGAAATAAAGTCCAAAATGCACAAAACTAATAAAATAAAGGGAAACAACCACATTTTCCCAAATAATATGTATTTTTCAAATTAACCAAAGATATCCGATTTAGCAGAATTGTATGAAGTGTTCGCGTGTTTGTGCAGTGTTACAGCAGGGGTGGCTCCTGCTAATGGACTGCAGGACTGCAGCCCCCCCAGCTGAAAAAACAAACCAGCAACGAGTCCAGGAACGAATTGCATGCATGTATGCTCAAAAGTTCGATTCCCGGAAGTGCATGCATGCATGCAGGAATCCGGACTGGTGAAACAGCAGTTCGGATTCAGAAGAAGACCCCAGAAGTCTATGCGGTTACAACTGTATAGATTGGAAGGGGACTGGACTGCAATTTCTGCAGGCTGGATAGCTTGCCTGGTCTTGCAGGAAGGACGACGCATAGAGCTTGGGACTTCAAGGAAGCTGCTGCAAGTAAGGACAGAAGCGGAACCGGGGGACTTCAATGCAGGTACTGGTGTGTGTGTGTGTGTGTGTGTGTGTGTGTGTGTGTGTGTGTGTGTGTGTGTGTGTGTAGATTACTGCACTACAAGTTATATTACTGCTAGGGCGACCATGTTACATCAGCTATTGCTTTTAAGGAGAGCATACGATGTATGATGCACAGCATTGATCCCTTACACTGCAATATTGCTACTGTTGCACTGCATGTGGCAATTCTTGTCCATTTACTATCTGCTTTCAGTTCTGTTTGTAGACTGAGAAGTCTGCTTATCATGTGAATCACACAACACAAGTCTTACTATCATCCTCAATCATCTCATCATTTTGTTTTACATGTTATAATTATATTTCTTCTCTGTGATACCTACTGAGACCAGAATGGTTTTCAGGGTAACTTTTGCCACATTTATATTTTGTTATTCTCTTCTTTGATGTTTCCTTTACTTCTTCAGTAAGATGACACTCTGCCTCTGTTTGATGCATTGACCTTGCTCATTTGCCAAATGTCAAAATAAATAAAATTACTTGCGTAGCTAACTGGCTGGGTTTGTGTTAATGTTCATACTTCTATCTCGCAAATATCAACATCCCATAATAGCCTGTTGCCTGTTTAATGTATTATGTATTCAAAATTTTAAGTCAATGGGGAGTCTTTAGAAACATTGACTGTCTTACTGCAAAACTGAATGCCATGCAAGTTTTACAGTCACATGGTCAAGAGCTGCTTAGCTATATATTAGTACTTGCATAACATTGGTATTCAACAAAAGAGTTGTATATTACATTACAGCTTCTGTGTTACAGCCACGATAGTGAACTGTAGGGAGGGGGGCTGTGCTGGTATAAGTCACATGATCTACATCACCAGAAAAATAATGAAATGTGCATGACCCTATGTTTGTTCACTCATGTAAGAAAGAACATCAATGCTGCAGCTTGGTCACCCTCAGCAGGCCAGTAAATTGCAAATACAATTTTTCCTGGTGGTGGTTAGAGAATAATTCAGGCTCAAACCCTATACCTTAGGTACAGGTAGCAAGAGCCTGAATTCCCTACCCACCACCATTTGTGAAAACCTTTTGGATTTTTGCCTCATATTTTTGTTTTGTTATGTTCTTCATAAAATCTGTGGTTTTATGGAGTTTTAACTCACTAAATAATTGATGGTGCAGTGGTAGCATTGTTGCCTCACAGCTACAAGTTTTCTGGTTTGATTCTTGGCTGAGATGCCTTCTGTGTGGAGTCTGCATGTCCTCCTTGTGTTTGTGTGGGTTTGCTCTGGTTTTTCTGCCATATTACAAAAACATGTTTTAATTCACTAAATAATTGATGGTGCAGTGGTAGCATTGTTGCCTCACAGCTACAAGTTTTCTGGTTTGATTCTTGGCTGAGATGCCTTCTGTGTGGAGTCTGCATGTCCTCCTTGTGTTTGTGTGGGTTTGCTCTGGTTTTTCTGCCATATTACAAAAACATGTATTTGGAGTTTTTCTCCCTGGGCCTCTGCTGAAAATTGGCTTTGCTCCAAGTCAGACTTTCCTGGTTAACAAGTGTTAAATAAATAAAAATGACAGGAATTTGAATTTCAGACTTCATATTCTTCAGAAAGTACACGGTAACACAAAACCTTTTATTCTAGCAGTTGTCTAAGTTTACTAGATGAATATTTGAAATTTGTCCCTATTTTTGTGGCTGTATTCAACCATTATTGGCTTTGTCCAGGTTTTTTCTGCTAAGGGGTTGAGAGCTATGGTGAGAACTGAATTCACTGAATATGTTTGTGGTCTGTATTCCCCCATTACTGGCTTTGTCCAAGTGTTTTATGCTATGAGGTTGAGAACTATGGTGAGAACTGAATTTACTGAATATGTTTGGGGGCTGTATTCCCCCATTATTGGCTTTGTCCAGGTGTTCATTAAATGGTAGCCATTTAAGTTACAGTCTTCCTCTCTCTCAAGAAACAGCTGATTTGGCATAGTGGTATGTTGCTCTGACTATTTTGCACAGGGTCCTGGGTTCAAGCCTTGGCAGTGAAATGCATGGTGTTAACACATTTTATTCTAGCAATTTTCCAAGATTATACAAGCAATGTTTAAAATGTGTCCCTGTTTTTTGGGCTTTTGTCCCCCCCCCAATAAATGTTGGCTTTTTCCAGATTTCTTGTGCTGCAAAGTTGAGAGATACAGTTGAGTATCAAGTGGATTTTTACAAGGAGCTGAGAGCTTCAGGGGAAGAAAAGTTTAATTGCTGCTTATGCTAATCTGTTTTCATTCTTAAAAGCATAACAGGTAGCATACTTGCTTTTGATGCAGAAGGCAGTGGGTTCTACTCCCACAGTATGTAGATGCATTGCTGATACTGTACTGTGTTGTAAAGGGGTGGATGCTGCAGTCCTACAAATGTCCTCGTTGGTGAAGATACCTAGGAACGATGAACCCTATTGCAGTATTACTAGCTTATCATTTTTTAATATAACATAGGCAATTTATTCCTCAAGGGCAACATGCACTTTATTTGTAAATGAAATATAAAGTTGTTTGCTAGCTGCAACCTCTTCATTAGTTACAGATCTCTTTAATGTGGAATTATTTAGATGACTTTTACTTCTGCAGAGATTCTGTATATATACTGATACTGGTAGACTGTACAAGTTTGAATAGACTTTTATAATGGAACTGTTCTGAATTGGGCAGTTTTGTCATTACTGGTGCATGCATTTTGTTTCATTGTTTACCGGAAAAATGTTCAAAATAATAAATTTATAAAACGCCCTTTAACAACTGTACTGTATTATACAAAGAATATAATTTAATACAATCAGGAAGGTGTATCAAAGAACACATGTATGTTTCGTGTGCAAGGGCCCTATGATTTGAAAACAGCCCAAAGTTAATCTTTATCTGCCACTGGCCAAATGTATTTTCTTTGAATGTGGGTTTCAATGCTGTTTCAATGAATGCGAGTTCCAAGGGCAGAGAAGTTTAAATGCTAAGTCTATTTTCATTGTGAGACTGCATTGCTTTATTTAGCACATGTCTATTAGTGTTTGTGCTGTAAAATGCAAAATAAAACTTTCAAATGAAACCCAAATCAGCAAAGAAATAAAGCAGCATGCACATTACAGTGTTTATGGTAAATGGGGCGAAATAGCCAAGTAAAGGGACATTGGAAAGGCTGCAGGGGGGGGGCTCCATTCGACCATCAAGTTTGTTTAGGTCAGATTTTCAGATCATTATTGGTGCATGCATTTTGTTTCATTGTTTACCGGAAAAATGTTCAAAATAATAAATTTATAAAATGCCCTTTAACAACTGTACTGTATTATACAAAGAATACAACAGCAGAGGCCTCCAAAGCAGACACCCAAACAACTGCTACCTCAAGACACCCCACAAACAACACAAACCACAAAAGCAGTGTGCAAAGCAGTCACAGCCCTTAAGGCCAAATACAACACCAAACATACTTGTCATAGGTGACTCCATAGTCAGACACACTGACGTCCCACTCACCAGGCTGAACAAGGAGAGGGTCACAGTAAGCTGCCTATCGGGCGCTAGAATCCGCCACATAACACAAGCACTCTGGTCACTCCACGGCAAGTACAAATATGACACAGTCATTGTCCATGCTGGTGTGAACGACCTGAGACATACCTCCCTGGACTACATGAAAAGAGACATAGAGGAGCGTTCTGATTATGTAGCCCAGGCAGGTATGACCCTGACCCTGAGCAGTATCCTTCCTTCACCAAGAATGATGCCACAATATAGAGACAAGATGATCAGCTTTAACAATTGGCTTAATGTCTGGTGTCATTCAAAGGGGATCCAGTGTCTGTCTGCCTGGGATGACATGCTTGACAAGCCACGCTGCTTCGCAAGGGACGGCTTGCACCTGTCACTCCTGGGATTCCGGATATTGGCTAAGGCTCTTGCCACCCCCATAGTGCCTTTTTAGGCAAGGCTCAAATTCTAAACCTACCACCCTAGAAAACAAAAATGGGAAGAAACTGAGGGTAATGCTGCTCAATGCCAGAAGTCTAAATCTCAAAATGCATGCACTCGAAGCCCTTCTCAGTATGGAGAACATCGATGTCTGTGCTGTAACTGAAACCTGGTTCAAGGCTCCTGAGAGCACCCCAGCACTATTAGGTTTTACCTCATATCATGCGTTCTGGCCCCAAAACCCGGACCACACCACAAAAGGAGGGGGTGTATCCATATTCATAAAGGATACCCACACCTCCAGGTTGGTGGCAACGCACAAGCTCGGAAACCATCCAGGTGCAACTAACCATAGGCAAAACTGCTCTACAAATTGTAGCATGCTACAGGCCACCCTCTCAAACTCAGGAACCCCACACAGCCTTCCTGAAGACACTGGAGGGTATAAATGTATCTCCAAACACCATCATATTGGGTGACTTCAACTACCCGAATATAGACTGGGAACATTACTCAAGCCCTAACTTTCTAGCCCAATGGTTCCTGGAGTTCATAAATTCAAATGCCATGGAACAGCTAGTCACTGTTCCCACGAGAGGAGAAAATATACTAGATCTCATTATCACAAACATGGGGACAAAATGCTCCACACCAGAAGTATATCCCTCATTGGTGAGATCTGATCATAAACTAATCTCACTGGAAATCCACATCCCGCCCCCACCCCAAACAAAAAAAGACCACAGTGAAGAACTTCTCTAAAGCAAACTTCACACTACTCAAGACTGGTGTGGTATCCTTCAAGGCCCCTGAGCCAGTGGAAACCACAACCCAAGCTGCGGAAGCCCTTACAAATGCCTTCAATGAACACCTCCAGGACTGCATGGATCAGGCAATCCCAAATAAAACCAAGACTCTTTCCACAAAGGGCAAACGTCCAGTCTGGTGGACCCCAGCCATTAACAAACTTTACAATAAGAGGAGAAAGCTATTACATGATAGAACAAAATCCATAAAAGGGAAGTCACCCCTGATCATTATTAGTAAAAAAATATGAGCACTCATAAAATCAACTAAGGCCAATTTTGAGAGAAAAATTGCCATGGATTCAAAGGACAATCATAAGGCCTTTTTCAGCTATGTTAGGAACCTGGGTGGAAACTCCCAAATATGCTCAGAATTAGTCCAAAATGATACAAACATCACTGAACCCACAGACATTGCCAACATACTGGCAGACAGGTTCAGTGCAAACTTCACCCCTCTCCCCCCCTAAAGGAGAGATAACTATCCCAGCAGAGTGTACCCTCCCAGACATCTCAAATGCGCAGGTGAAAGCTGCTCTCTCTAAAGCTAAAAACACAGCATCAATGGGACCGGATGGTGTCCCCAGCTGTGTGCTACACGAGCTAAATGAGGAATTAAACCCGCACATAAGGCAGCTGTTTAATCTCAGCCTTACCACAGGATACGTGCCCAAGGAGTGGCGTACGGCAACTGTGGTCCCACTCCACAAAGGCGGTGCCTCTACGGACCCTGGTAATTACCGCCCCATAAGCTTAACAAGTCTAGTCTGCAAAGCTATGGAGAGGATCATAATGGAGCTCATAAACAAAGATATAGGGGACTTGCAGACATTGGACCCGACCCAGTTTGGCTTCGTCAAGGGCAGATCATGCCTTTTGAACTTGGTCGACTTCTTGAAACAGTCACCAAGGCCATTGATGAGGAAAGGCAGTCCATACAGCCTACCTTGACCTTGCAAAGGTTTTGACACAATACCCCACTCGGGTATTGTAGAAAAACTTACCAGCTTAAATGTAAACCCATATGTCACAAGATGGGTTGCAAACTGGCTTAAGGACAGAACCCACAGGGTTAGAGTTGCTGGCGCTATGTCAGACTCCAAGCCGGTCACAAGCGGTGTCCCACAGGGCTCGGTCCTTGGCCCCCTATTGTTCGGCATCTACTTCTCAGAAGTACAGGCCAACATGGGAGGACTTTGGCTGACAAAGTTTGCAGACGACTGCAAACTGGGTGCCATAGTGGAAAGTGCATCGGACACGGATATCCTTCAGAAGGGACTCATGGAAACAGATAGCTGGTGCCAGAGCCATGGCCTGAAGTTAAACGCCAAAAACTGTATAGTCATACCCTTCGGGAAAAACAAGGTAACCCCAAGCTACCATATAGGTGGCAATCCACTAAGCACAGAAGAGGTTATCAGGGACCTGGGGACCCAGGTTGACAGTGGCCTTTCTTTTGACACTCACGTTGCTAAAGTGGTTAGAAAGACCTTCTACATTGCCCACCTGATCATGAAGGGATTCATATCCAGATCTAGTGAGGTCATTGTTCCCCTGTACTCTTCACTTATCAGACCAATGATCGAGTACAATGCCCCATTCGGGATGTATCGCACCCATTTGCAGCAATTGGAGAGACCCCAAAAGTTCCTCACCAAAAGGATAAAGGGACTCCAAAATCTGTCATATGCTGCCAGATTGAAGAAACTCCAGCTCTATTCAGTTGCATACCGTCTGCTCAGAGGTGACATGTGCCTGACATACAAGGCCATGTCCAACCCGGAATTAATGGACATGCTCCACCTCAAAAAATCCAAATCCACCAAAACCACTAGAGCAAGCGACTTAAACCTTAGCACGGATATAAATAGGACGTGCTGGAGGGATAGATTTATCACTCAGAGACTCCCTATGCTGTGGAATAAAATCCCAGTCCATGTGAGGCAGAGCACCTCGCTGGCTCTGTTCAAGAGAAATCTTGACCTGTGGATGGGAGATCGTACGTTTATCCCGGGAATCATCTCTGTGTCACTGCTGGACAGAGGCACAACAAACTAATGGGCACAGTATTATTTCATATAAGGGGTGGCGTAAGCCACAAAAATTTGGGCTAGGCTTATAAATGCCTTAGGGCAGATAACCTAGTATAAACCTATGAACCTATGAACCATGATTTTGTGAGAGGGGAAGAACGGCAAACTCAAAGACAGCCCCGGCTGAGCTATACCTCTCAAATGTCCAGATTTTCGCATAACTAATAGATTTTTGCTGCTTATTTTTGTTTGTTCTTAGGAATGAAGTCACTAAATAATGACATACATTGAGTTTCAGACTTCATAACCTTCAGAAAAATGCATGCTAAAGCAAGACCTGTTATTCTATCAACTAAGTTTATACAAGAGCAATTTTTAGTACTGTTTGTATGCTCCCCTACTATATTTGGCCTTGTCCAGATTTCCTGCATTAAGAGGTTGAGAGGTATGTGTAAATAAATCGCTTTATAGAATTAGGCATATCCAAACTCTCAACTGATGGAAGGAAATAAGCTGTTATGTGGCAAAACCAACTCTCTCCCTCCCTACCAGTCTCCCTAGGAGTACCCCAAGGCTCCATCCTGGGGCCACTTCTTTTTACCCTCTTCAGCAATCAACTCCCAAACAGTATTCCTAAAGCCTCAATAGTGCAATATGCAGATGATACCACCATATGCACAGCTAAATCAATTGACATCCTTCACTCCCTAATACAAGAATGTTTTTCCCTAACAGAAACTTGGATTACAAACCAAAGACTCATTCTGAACCCAAGGAAAACAAAGCTAGTACTCTATCTCCCACAGAGCCACACCTCCCACTGAGTCTTTCTTCATCTTCTCCTTTAACAAGACCACAATCACCCCCACAAATCATACCAAACTCTTAGGGGTTGAAATAGATAATCACCTTAGATATGACCTACATATTTCTATAACCATAAAAAGTACATAAAAAACTTGGCCTACTGTATTGCAATAAAATAATTACTCACTGACCACTCCAAAACTACAATAGTGAGGACTCGCCTACTATTCACCCTACTTTATATGCCTCCCCCGTGCTTACAAATATCTGAAAATCTGACCTAAACAAACTTGATTGATGTTATAATAAGATAGCCAAATTCACTACAACCTCTCCCATCAGAACACATCACTGTGAATGCCGAAAAAAACTCAATTGGCTAGAACTACCACTACTACTTCAACTCACTCAACTATCACTAGCCCACAAAATAATACATAACTCTGAAAACACCCCAGCCCTACAAAATCTTTTGCAACCCTATACAACCACCAGGCCCTTGAGGTTTAGCACACAAAACCTCCTCAAAGTAACCAAATACCAACAATGAAGCTGGTGAGTCTGTCTACAGCCACTGTATAGCAAAAACCTGGAACTCCCTTCCTACCCAAATAACTGACAAATCCCCATCACAGTTCAAGAAACTTGTTAAAACTCACTTTTTGAATAATCAACTGTGCTCCTGTATCCCCCTTGGCTAATGTCTCATTAGAACACTTCACCTAACTTAAGTAACTCTGCTAAGCCAACC
Organism: Protopterus annectens; assembly: GCF_019279795.1. NCBI lineage: Eukaryota > Metazoa > Chordata > Ceratodontiformes > Protopteridae > Protopterus > Protopterus annectens. Next base: position 819,010,282 of record NC_056728.1, on the reverse strand, counting down.
AATCATAGTACTGTACCCACTTAGGACTGTTAATCTACTGCTCATCCCATCTCTCCAGGAGTTACTGAAAACTACCCTAGCAATGTTGTGCTTTCCATAAGCAAATAAAACCAGGAGAAGACATATTGTAAATCAATGTAACTTCAACTAAAACCAGGCGATGACATATAGTAAATCAATTTGTTATCCTTCTCAACTATAGCGAGCCTCATCTGCTCTCTCGGAGCCATATTCTATGTCTCTCTGCTTTTACTCTGATAGAAAATCTATCAAAGGAATCCTAAACTTAGGAATATCTTCTAAAATGTAATATTATATTGTAGAGAACGAATATATCCTATCTGTTGGTTAATATGTATGTCAAAGTCTCTTCTATGGAAATTGTATGTCAGAAGTCTGTCCTTAAAACTATGTTTTGTAAAAAAAAATTTTTCTCAAAGAGCTTTTCTCCCCGAGCCTCCACTGAAAATGGACTTGTAATCCAGTTGGACTCTCGCGGTCAACAAATGTAAAATAAATAAATAAATAAATAAATAAAATAAATTGCCCCCGGTTTTGGTTCAAAATGTTGCTCTTCCCCTAATAATCCCTCTGCAAAATGGCATTTTTTGAAGAAAACATGGACGGTTTACAATTAATAGATAACTGTAATAATCAAGAGTTATAGATTACTTTTATTTCAGAAATGCATGCAGATTCTCTTATTTTGTCAGCTGCTCAAGTTAATAGTACTAATATCGAAAAAGTGCCCCTTCTTTGACAGGTTCCCAGCTGTACTGTGTGGCTATTTTATATTTTTGTATCACATTTGGTCTGTGTTTCATAAAATTGTGGTTTTCTAGCAAATTAGTGGCAAATCATTAAAGACTGAAGTTAGAAAATAACGACAGACATTTGAGTTTCAAATTTCATACCCTTCAGAAAATTCATACTAATGCAAGACCTACTATTCTATTATCTTTCTAGGTTTATAAGAGCAATATTAAAAATTGTCCTTATTTTTAGGCCTTTGTCCCACTTCTGTGTGTGGCTTTGTCCAGATTTCTTGCGCTGAGGTTGAGAGGTAGGACAAATAGTCAGTCAGAGACATTTCAAATTGTGACATACTTGTTGCACCCCACTCCTTCATGTAGTCACTCTGGATGAGTCCAAGTAAGGCAAGGGGCAGTTATGCAGTGTAAGTGTGCAAAGTATCTCCCATCCAAGGTAGACGCAAGTACTACAGTGGCTTTACATCAGTCCTTGATTTTGCAGAATGTTCTGTTTTTCTGTCATATTTTTATACTGTTGATTTATCCTTATTATTATTCAGAAAATGCATGCTGTTTCAGTGCCTGTTGCTCTATGTTTAAGTAGCAATGTTTAATGACCATCAGGTAAGCTTGTCTGAGATTGCAAGATGCAAGTAAACTTTAATAAGCATACTGTTAAAGAATTACCAACATTGAAAGCCTTTTTGTTGTTGCCATGCAGAGAATATTTACATAACTAGATTACGTATAAGCCTTAGTTATTGAAATGCATATGACAGTATTTGTAATAAAGGACAGGATTACAATATTTTCAGAAGCTCATTACATTTGCTGGAGACTTGCAGTCATCTTTGTAGGCTTTACCCATAAACTAAACAGAATGCCAGTCTATCATGTGTGGCCCATAACCAGTGCAGTAATCCTTTAAGCAATTTATCTTGGGCTTGTTTCTTGTTTGCTGTTCATTTTTTACTTTGATCATGTTTTCCCCATGAAACAAGTAGATAGTTGTCGGGCAGCAGGCCTTTTTTGGATAAGAAACATTTTTACAAGTGGGGGTATCACAGAGATTGCTACTTTCAGCATGTTGCTTGGTACTTTTATAAAGCAGAATATCAATTATAATTAGAACTGCAGTGCAAGGAGAAGTGGTTTGATTTGAGTGCTGCTTGTTTTTCTTATACTTGATTTTGACTGGCATTCCAGTAATGTATTTAAAAAGTAATTTATTTTTTCATGCCCCACAAGCTTTTTGTTTCCATCTAGATATTAAGTAAGCTGTCATGAAGCCAATGCATTGAAATATTTTTTTATTCTACACTTCATTTTGTCTTGATTGGACTGTCCTAATGACGGTTTGGCACCCAGGGCAGTGTATTTAATTAAAGTTTCAGTTTTTGTGGTTTTGAACATAGCTCCACCCTTTTCTAGTTGGCCAAACCTGTGCCCATTGGTCCCACCCATTTAGCTGTCTCCTGCAGCCCCTTTGATTTGAAGTCACCAGCCACCCCTGTGTTACAGTAAAGCTATTTCACAAAGTACAGCCATTACAAGGCATAGTTCGCAGCCATTATGAGGGATATTTCACAAAGTAAACTATTTCAGAGTTTATTGTGCATTTGAATATTGTTGCAAGCTCACAGAATAGTTTGCTTGTACATTACAACAGCCATATTTTCATTGTGTTTGTGCATACTTTATGGGCATGGCAGACAGATTTTGAAAACCCAGTGCAGATGTGTTTGACAGTAATATTGCTGAGAACTGGACAGTGTTTGAGGAAAAGTACATTTTCATACAGGCTGCATTTTCTGATACAGATGACCATACAAAGGCATTTATTCTACTTAATTTAGCTGGGTCAGAAGCAGTAGAATGTTCATTTGTATGCGAACCTGCTATCTACACCAGAGAGGGGGAAGACTATCATATTGTTGTAACGGCTGAGCCAAGAGAGGACCACCCTGAGTGCTTAAAGGTAAATTTAGAGAAACGTGCAACCCCCAGACAAATGTTACAATGGAAAGGCACTTATTTTATACAAGGGATCAAAAGCCTGGTGAATCTTTTGAAGCATAATATAACTGAAGTGAAAAATAAAGCTAAAACTTGCATATTTTGTGACTTAAGGGATGAGTTGATAAAGGACAGACGTGGGTGGCATAAAAGATGATGCTGTGAGAAAGATTTTGCTTCATGACAGTGATTTAACTTTGGATAAGGCCATTGAGATCTGTCAGATATACAAGCTTACAGAAAAGCACACAAATATGCTTAAAAATGAAAACAGCTCTAGAAGGTACAGTGATAAAGCTCTTGTTGATAGTATGCAGCACATTATTGAAAGTAACAGGCCCAAGCACATGGTAGCTGTAACTCCTGCAGCACTCACTCTGAAACCCCAGAATTTTCTATCAAATTTCAAAGTTTGCACAGTCTCAGTGAAGCATAAGAGAGTCAGCAAACTCAAAGAATGGGCCCCTACTCAGTTTCATTGGCAATTGTCATAATTGTGGCGGAAAGCATGAAATCTAAAAGGGAAAAGTGTTTAGCTTTTGGTCAACAATACCACAAATGTAATACATGGAATCACCTCAAAAGATTTTCTAAATTAAAAGGCCCACATTCTTTCATTAAAAGGGAACATTTTAAGAAATGAGTTGATCAGTTACACACCCGCGGTGGTGGTGCTGCGGTAGTGTTGTCACCTCACAGTAAGACACTGTCCGGTTCGATTCTCAGCTAGAGCGTCTTCTGCGTGGAGACATGTGTGAATGGGCATACCTTCGTTGAAGGTTGTGCGTCAGGCCTGGCAAGCCGGTACGTAAAAATCAACTGCCAATCATTAACGGACCAGAGTTCCGCTGTGGCGACCCCTAACCGGGAAAAGCCGAAAGACACAAGTTGATCAGTTACACAGTGGCAATTCTGCTCTTTATGCTGATGGTGTGTCAGTGCTTCATGAAACAGTCAATGCAGTAGATTTAAGGGCAAATAATGAAGTATTTTGTTATGTTAGGATAAATGGCAAACACACAGAGTTCAAAGCTGACACAGGTTCTAAGTGCAATGTTATGTCAGCAGAAACATTTGCCAGAGTATGTAAAGGTGAAAAGTTTGATTTGTCAAGGTGTGTGAAGCTTGTTGAAAACTGGAGATGAAGAAATTCAAACTGAAGGCTCAGTAGTGCTTTCATGTTACTCTGATGGAAGAAGCTACGACTTGTTATTTTATGTGGTCAAGAGGCATGTCTAGTCATTATTAGGGCTCAGAGACAGTTTGTTTAGGTATTTCCAAGATATCTTCAAATGAGACATTGTCAAGAGGTGATCTGGGGGACCCTTCACCTTCATTGAAATCCATGTCTTCTATGACAGACTCTTCCAGAGAGTCCAGGTGCTTCCTCTTGCATGATTTCTTTCGAGGGACCTCCTTAAGGGGAACATCTGAGGAGGTTCAGAAGAAGAAGGGGTATCCCACTGGGTAGCCTGAGGTTGCAGTACCAGCTGCCCCTGTGAAGGAGTTGGTTGATGCCCCAGACCCGAGGCAGTCAGAAGCAGAGGCTCCAAGAATGAAGAAACTGACCTGGCACTGGAAGTAGCCAAAGCCCTCTTCCTGAGCCAAAAAGGAAGGCCTTGGCACCAACTCACCCCCAGATGAAGTCCCATCGAGACCGAAGTCTGATCCGAGCCTGTCTGCACAGGCTCACTGAGGTGCCAAGACCACTCTGAAAACCCAGGAGAAGACTCAAATGACTCGGAACCAAACAGGCTGTGGCCCCGACAGAACTCCTGTTCCGAAACAACTGGAGTGCTCAGAGAAATTGTCTGTTCCGAGAAAGAAATATTTGGTGGGAAGCTTGGAACCAAAGACTGTAAAGTACCTGTGGAGGTTAGAGGAAGGTTAGCAGGGGAAGTGGAGGGTGTTGGTGCCTGACTCAAAGAGGTAGGAGCTGACAGTGCGCCTGACATGCCTTGAGCCCAGAAAACCATCACCAAGCTCTCCACGTCAACCTCAGTGAGACTCCTGAAAGAATGGACTGAGACCACTGAGGGGGTCTTTGGTCTCTCTAAAAAGGGGGATGGTGGTCTGTCTGCAAAAGGATCCAGTGAAGGGGAATACTGTTGTCCTTGGCAGGGAAGTGATTGGCCCAGCAGGTTTTTCCAGAGCCAATGAAGGAGTCAGAACTGAGAGAATAACAGACGATTCCAAGGAATCTTTCAGGGTCAAAGCTTTGGATGCCAGCTACGAGGTCCTTTTCTTTTTAGAGCTCGATACTCAGGAAACACTTGGAAACAAAGAAGGTCACTTCTTCACCTCTGAGACTCTAGAAGAGGAGGAGGAAGAAGGAGATGTACATCCAGATTTATGTTTTGACATATCCTGGGAACCAGATATGGCCTTCCCAAAAGAGGAGGGAAGGACACCTTTATGAGTTTATTCTGTCCATCTGCCAATGCCTACTGACTAAAAGTGTGGTGAATAGAATAGTCCTCTTGCAAAGGAAGAGGACCAAGACAATAAACACAGAGAGAATGCTGGTCAGAAAATGTAATTTTATGACCACATTTTGTGCATTTTTTTGAAGCCCATCTGACTTTTCTCTATCAGCCATAATCCCCCACACAAGCACAAACAGGCAGTCTATTAGAAGAAAAAAAATTGGAAAGGGAGAGAAAATTTTTTATTTTTTATTTTTTTTGAAAATACCAATGGTAGCTGTGGTAAGAGGGAAGGGTAAGATACCAGCAATGGTATTACATAATTATCTTACAATATTTGGGGAGAAGAAAGAGAGGGAGAGTAAATATAGTCTGTGAAAAAACTACCTCAAAAAACAATGGATAAGTGTGGAAGATGCGATAGACATACAGAAAGGTTTTTTGAAAGAATAGAAAGAGATTTAAAGTAAAATATCACATTTAACTGTAAGCTCGAGAGTGATATGACGAAGCCACACCTGAAGCTGAAAGCGGCAAACGAGATCTGAGGCAATCTATCCTATGCATTATGGGTAAGGGATGTGCTCAAGAGTTTTTTTGGAGTCCACAAGCTATAGAAACTGCAGAGTCAGTTCTGAAGGATCGGAACTGGACCCACAGATGATGAAAGGATGAAGACTGACAACTTCAGATAAAGAGTTTGAAATGTGTTTGGAATTCTTTTAAGATGAAAATAAAGCAGAGTAACAACAGCAAAGACAGGCCTCTAGCGTCTTAACAGCAGAAATACACACTGCACTTCTTAAAGAAATGCTGAAAGTTTCTTCAGAAACAGTAAAAACAAATGATTTGTCAAAAACAGAAGCCAAACAAACACTGCTTGAAGCAAACATTCCCATGTGAATTGCTATTAAAAACACTAACAAAAATAAAATATTAATTTTGCTTTAAATAAGCAAACATAGAAAAAATAATAAACCTAATGATAAAAATGACAGGAAGATGGTCCCCAAATGGAGCTTTTCTGAGCAGTAACACAAAAATCAGCACTGGAAAGGAGAAATTTCTTCTTTGAGTGGAAGAAAAAGACTGAACACTCACTTCCTGTACATCTAAAGGCCTCCCCTCTCAGTATATGCTCAACCTATCAAGCTGTCAAAGGAAGAGTAAGTGAGGGGAGTACTGGCTTACCTTGGCAAATAACCCAAAATGGCACTGAGGCAGTAGGAATGATGAAAATCGTATCTGCTCAGCAACAGAACACAGCAAGCTGATCGTTGATCCTTTGAAGCCCTGACAGAGTTCTCTCTTCAGAGGCAGGAAACTTCTGGAGAGTCTGGCATCCAAACTTGTCTTTTTAGTCAGCTCAGTTGGAGCTGAATAATGGTTTGGGCATGTAGAAGGTGCCCTGAAGCGTTGGAAGCTGGCCCATAGTTATACTCTATGCAGGATATAGCCCATACAGCTTAGGTTAATGAAGCAGTCATTAATATGAAGAACATATATAGGTATCGAGTTTGTGTTGCATGGTGCAATGGCTGTGGTGAAGGGAATGAAACTGAAAATACATACTTTAGTGCACAGTGTTTTGAAAAGCCCATGTGCTTTTTTTCTTCATTTAGATTAACTTTACTAAGTAATGGACTACTGACTCCTGCATCATTCTGACAGAGTTCAGGGATGCAAAAAACTGTGCTGTGTTTTTTCCAGTTAATTAACTTATTTATCTGATGTGAACTCCGAATCTGAGTGAGAAATGTTTGTGTACCTAACCACATATATATGTGTAACACACCCGCAGGTGTAGCTGAAGAGATATGGGTTCCTTCCTACCTGACTCTGGTGACACCCCTATTAGGCCCAACACACCAAGGTGACAAGAGGGACAGATTTTATTCTAGGTGACACATCTAGTTTAAAAAGGCAATAGCACAACCATAAAAAATTGCTTCAACAGTGCACCAGTTAGCAATAAGGCAAGGTGAGAATATGCATGCAATGAAAACATACATTCACCCTCTTCCCCAGTACTCAACAGAAGAAGGTCTTGGCATTCAAACATGCACAAAGAAGGAATATCAATGAGCAGTAAAGCTTTATAATGCAGCAATACAAACACGGGAAAAATGCAATGTCATTAAGCAATAAAAGAGTCATAACACAACAATACAGACATGAGAAAATTCAATGTCATTGAGCAGCAAAATTCTTGAAGGCAGCAGTACTACCACAAGCAAAATGCAATGTCATTGAACAATGAAGATTTATAGTGCCACAATACTAATATGAGAGAATGCAATGGCATTCAGCAGTACTAACACCCTCTACCCCTTGATCAATTCTAAACAGACCAACTATGAAACACTCTATTATACCTTGTTCACTGGCCAGTGACTACTTGCAATCTTGCTGCCGGCATGATAGGGCCCAAGTTGGAGTTCATATGGATCCCAGTTATTTGTAATCCACAAAGCATTAAAGGGGGGACCACAATCTTATAAAAATTTGGGCCAGAGACTATTACCACTCCATTGAGAATATCCTAGTGACCAGGCGCTGTGGTTCCTCTGATAAGAAAGTAGAAAATCACCTACCAAAAATCTGGTAATCATCCATGGCCGGTACAAGGCCCAAGGGAACTCCTTTTCTTGCCACATCATAGCAGGCGTGGAACTACTGATTTCAGACTTCTCTCCTGATTCCACAAAATACCACATCCAGGATTTCTGCAGAGACAGACACAATCTGCTACTTCATTTCCCTGTCCCAAAACACTAGAAAAGAAAATCCAGTCATGCTACAAGGCCCTTTTTTCCTTCAGCTACATGTTTCAGTCTTCCCTCCTTCAGCTAGTGTTCCAAAATCCTCATTCACTTTCGAAATTGTCTTTTATATTCCTGAAAAGGAGCTCCACCATGTGGTGTAATGGAAAACTACAGTCTATTACTTCTACAAGAAGTAGGTTCATAGGTAGGTACTAGACTATCTGCCCGAGGGCATTTATAAGCCTAGCCAGAATGTGTCGGCTTTTGCCGCCCCATTGATTAATTAACTGATATTCTGTCAAGCAGAGTCAATGAAGTGATCACAGGGGTGTATTTTCTGTTACCCATCCACTCGTCAAGGTTTCTCTTGAAGAGTGTTAGTGAGGGGCTCTGCCTAATGTAGTTTGGAATTTTGTTCCAAAGCATGGGGAATCTCTGTGACAGGAATCTATCCCTCCAGCATGTTCTATTTATTGTTGTGGCGAGGTTTAGCTCACTAGAGTGCGTGGCTCGCAGTGACTTGGATTTCTTTAGGTGGAGCATGTCCATCAATTCTGAGTTGGACATGCCTGTGTAAGTCAGGCAGAAATCACCTCTGAGTAAGCGATATGCCACTGAGTACAGCCGGAGTTTTTTCAGTCGTGCTGCATAGGACATATGTTTGAGGCCAGTAATCCTCTTGGTGAGGTACTTTTGTGTCTTTCCAGCTGTTGGAAGTGTCTTGTGAGGTACATCCCAAATGGGGCATTGTACTCTATGATGGGTCTGATGAGTGACGAGCAGAGAGGCACTATAACCTCTTTATTTCTAGATGCAAACTCTTTAGTAATTAGATGGGCCACATTGAAGGATTTCCTAACTACTTTGGCAATATGATTGTCAACGGAGAGATTACTATCTACCTGGGTCCCCAGATCTCTTATTACCTATTTTGTATTAAGGGGGCTGCCACCTATGTGGTAATTCTTATGTGTTTTGTTTTTCCCAAATGGGATGACTATGCATTTTTTGGCATTTAGCTTGAGGCCATGACTTTGACACCAGTCTCAGTAAGGCCCTTTTGGAGGATGTCTGTGTCAGCTGGAAAGTCAATTATGGCTCCCAGTTTGCAGTCACTGACGAACTTGGTTAGTCATAGTCCTCCTGTGTTTGCCTGTACTTGTGAGAAGGATACGCTGAACAGTAGTGGTCCCAGGACCAAGCCCTGTGAGACACCAGTTGTGACTGGTTTAGAGTCGGACCTGGAGCCTGCTATTCTTACTGTGTGAGTTCTGTCTAAGTCAGTTGGCAATCCATCTCATGACGTAGGGGTTTATGTTCAGGCTGGTGATTTTTTTTGTAATACCCGAGTGGGGAATGGTGTAGAAATCCTTGGTGAAGTCAAGACCACCTTTCCCTTGTCTATGGCCTTGGTGACTGTCTCGAAGAATACAAACAGGTTTACTAGGCAGGATCTGCCCTTAACAAAGCTGAACTGGGTTGGGTCAAGTGTTTGGAAGTTCCCAATGTCTTTGTTAATGAGTTCCATGATGATGGACTCCATAGCCTTGCAGACCAGGCTTATGAGGCAATAGTTACTAGGGTCAGTTGTGACCCCTCCTTTGTGGAGTGGAATAACCATTGCTGTGCATCAGTTTATGGACAGGTAGCCTGTGGAGAGGCTGAGGTTGAACAGCGTGTTTAGGTGGGAGGGTTAGTTCGTTCTGTAGTTCGTGCAAGATGCAGCCTGGGACACCATCTGGCCCCACTGATGCTGTGTTTTTCGCTTTTGAAAGGGCTGTTATCACCTGTGCATCTTTGATTTCCGGGACACTACACTTTTCCGGTATTGTTGTGGGCCCTTATGGGGGTGGGAGGGGGGTGAAGTTTGCACTGAATCTATCTGCCAGGATGTTGGAAATATCAGTAGGTTCAGTATATTTTTGCACTAGTTCAGTGCATATCTGCGAATTGCCACTTAGATTCTTAACATAGCTAAATAAGGCTTTGTGGTTAGCTTTTAAATCCTTAAAAAGTCAAAATCAAAGTGGTAGGTGACAAAGGTCCATATTCCAATATAAAACAAAAAATGTAGAGCAAAAAGAATAACTGGACCACCAGGCTAAAAACGTACTGTTTATTGTGCACAGAGAAGTTAGCGCTTTCAGGTACAAGACCCTTCTTCAGACTCACTATCACACATTTCAAAGTACTTTTATATACGATCACACCAATCACATAACATATCCAATGAATCAATAAAAACTTTGCTGCAAGCAATAAAAATTAGGCTTTGACTATATATGGTCTACATCTGCATAAAACAGGTTTTAAAGGCACCATTGAGCCCAGGATGCCTGTTTGCTCCTGGCTCAATGATCCATCTAGTTTCACAGTATTCTGTGTATCCTGATATATTGCCCTTTCTACCATCACTATTAACCTGTTGTAAAACTAAAAAAGAGAAACTATGTCTCGACTGTTTCTCTATATGTAAAGAAATGCATTCTTCTTATCTTTTAGTCTAATAGCTGATAAATGTCTCAGGATCCTGTCTTTGAACCTACAGTTCGTGTTCCCTACATAAAAAGAGGTGCAATTTTTACAGATAGCTAAATATACAATATTGGTAGGTAAACAGGTCGCCTTAACTCTAAAGGTATATTCCCTTCCAGTTAAGGGATGTTTAAAACAAGAACTAGTATTAATGTGTTTACAAGCTTTGCACCGTTGGCAAGGAAATGTACCAATTTTACTTATATGTGTGAAACTATTGATCTTATGCTGTTTATCACAGAGTAGTTGTTTTAAATTTTTATTCCTCTTATATACAAAGTCTGGGTTATCACCCACCAAACACTTCAAAGAATCATCCGTCTGTAATGTTTTCCAATTACTTCTTATTATATCCTGTACCCATCTAATATCACTAATATAAGTCATAGATCTAGGGACCTTACTCGTATTATTGGTCAATGTCAGGAACTTAAGGTTGAGAAAAATGTTTGGAGAGAATACTATAAAAGCGTCTGGTGCTAGGAATGTAATTAAATCCAGTATTTTTATGCCTAATTATGATCAAACAGTGGATGTTTTCATTAAGACTTGTGGGGATCAGATACAGTCTATGGCGAACTATAATTTGAACCGTTCCTTCTATAATCTCACTATGGAAGAAAAATTTTCCTTGAAAGAGCTACATGACAATTCTAATCTGGTCATATGACCAGCTGATAAAGGAGGGGCAATTGTTCTAATGGACTCTGAGTATTACAATGATAAAATTGAATGTATGTTTTCTGCTAGTCGCACTTATGTTAAAATAAATGCTGATAAGGTTAATGATACAATATTATATGTTAGAGATGTTTTAAATTAATTGAGGCAAGCAAATATAATTACTCAAAAAATTTATGACTTCTTTTATGTAGATCATCCTGTTATACCAATTTTTAAAGTCTTGCCTAAAATGCACAAGGACATGGTTGACCCACCCTTTAGACCTATTGTTTCAGGTAGGGGGTGGGTCACTGCACATTGTTCAATATGGTTTGAGTTCAAACTGAAAGGTGGTGTTGTGAATATTCCCAGAATATTGAAAGATAGTGCACACTTTTTAACTAATTTATATGATTTTATGAAAGTTCACAATATTATTACTCCATATCTTATGGTCACTATGGATGTAAGGGACTTGTTCACTATGATACCTAACAGTCATGGCATTGAAGTTATTAACTAGTGAAGATGTTATTAGTCAGCAGGATTTAAAATTAGTTAAATGCCTCAGAGTTGGTATTGAGTTATAATATCTTTATGTTTAATGAAGAATATTTTTGGCAGAAACAGGGGGTGGCCATGGGCACCCTTTGTACCAATTCATATGCAAACCTAGTTCTTGCCTTATGGGAAAAAGACATTGTTCTAAGTGTAAATAATCAGTGGTCACAACATATAGCATTTTATGCACATTTTGTTGACAATATTTTTTTGTTATGGACAGGCACTATTGAGATGCTTTCAGAATTTACAAATTACATTGAACAATCAACTTATTTTTTGAGTTTTTCAGTTAAGCACTCATTTAGTAATATAGAATTTTTGGATATAATATTAGAACAGAGTGATATAGGACTGATACATTCTAGTGTCTATAGAAAATCATGTTGGAAGAATGGCCTTTTGGCCAGAGACAGTATGCATCCGGGATATGTTTTCCGTAATATTGTTAAGGGGCAAACTATGCGCCTGTCCAGGCTCTGCAATGAGCTTTGCACTGATAATAATACCCTACAGAATGAACTAGGTTTATTTAATGCCAGATTGAAATCTAGGGGGTATAAACAAAATGAAACCAATAAAATCATGAAAGAAGTTATATGTACCAGGGACACAGAGGCTGCTTCCTGCTTTTCTTCTAAAGGTACCTTTAATTGACTGAACAGGACCCATAATAATAAGAGGACATTGACCAATAATATGAGTAAGGTCCCTATATATATGACTTATATTAGTGATATTAGATGGGTACAGGATATAATAAGTAATTGGAAAATATTACAGACGGATGATTCTTTGAAGTGTTTGGTGGGTGATAACCCAGACTTTGTATACAAGAGGAATAAAAATTTAAAACAACTACTCTGTGATAAACAGCATAAGATCAACAGCTCCACACATATAAGTAAAATTGGTACATTTCCTTGCCAACGGTGCAAGGCTTGTAAACACACTACTATTAGTTCTTGTTTTAAACATCCCTTAACTGGAAGGGAATATACCTTTAGAGTTAAGGCGACCTGTTTACCTGCCAATATTGTATATTTAGCTATCTGTAAAAATTGCCCCTCTTTTTATGTAGGGAACACGAACTGTAGGTTCAAAGACAGGATCCTGAGACATTTATCAGCTATTAGACTAAAAGATAAGAAGAATGCATTTCTTTACATATAGAGAAACAGTTGGGACATAGTTTCTCTTTTTTAGTTTTACAACAGGTTAATGGTGATAGTAGAAAGGGCAATATATCAGGATACACAGAATACTGTGAAACTAGATGGATCATTGAGCCAGGAGCAAACAGGCATCCTGGGCTCAATGGTGCCTTTAAAACCTGTTTTATGCAGACGTAGACCATATATAGTCAAAGCCTAATTTTTATTGCTTGCAGCAAAGTTTTTATTGATTCATTGGATATGTTATGTGATTGGTATGATCTTATATAAAAGTACTTTGAAATGTGTGACAGTGAGTCTGAAGAAGCGTCTTGTACCTGAAAGCGATAACTTTTCTGTGCACAATAAATGGTACGTTTTTAGCCTGGTGGTCCGGTTATCCTTTTTACTCTACGTCTTTTGAATCCTTGGCTATTTTTCTTTCGAAGTTAGCCTTGGATGATTTTATGAGGGATCTTAGTTTCTTACTGATACTGATCAGGGATGTCTTTCCTTCTTGGGATTTGCTTTTTTTCTGAACTAGTTTCCTCCTTCTATTGTGTAGCCTGTTTATGGCAGGGGTCCGCCAGACTGGTCTCCTTCTCTTAGAGGAGTGAGTCTTTGTTTTGCTAGGGATGGCACGATCCATGCGTCCTTGTAGGTGCTCATAGAGTGCATTTGTAAAGGTTTCTGCATCTTGGGCAGCGTTATTCTTTAGCGTTGGGGTCTGTGAAACTTACCGCCTCTGTCTTAATTAAGGTGAAGTTTGCTTTAGAAAAGTTTTTACTGTGGTTTCCTTAGTTGGTGGTGGTGGTGGGGTGTGGACATCCAGAGTGATTAGTTTATTGTCTGATCTAACCAGTGACAGGTTGACTTCTGTTGTGGAACACCTGTCGCCCCTGTTGATGATGACCAGGTTCAATATGTTTTCACCTCTGGTAGGGGAGTTTACCAGCTGATCCAGGGCGTTTGAGTTGATGAGTTCCAGGAAGCGCTGGGCCTGGGAGTTTGTACTCGAACAGTTTTCCTAGTTAATGGTAGGGTAACTGAAATCGCCCAATATCAGGGTGTTCAGTAGGACCTTCATGTTTTCCAGTGTCTCTAGAAAGGTGGAGTGGTGGTCCTGGGTCATGGAGGGTGATCTGTAGCAGGCCACAATTTGCATTGCAGATTTGCCCGTTGTTAGTTGCACATGGATGATCTCAGAGGTATCATGCTGCACCACTAACCTGGAGGTGTAGGTAATCCTTGATGAATATGGATACACCCCCTCCTTTTGTGTTTCAGTCCGTGTTCTGTGGCTGAAACGTGTGGTATGAGTTGTAGCCCGGTAGTGCTGGGGTGCTCTCTGGAGCCTTGAACCAGGTTTCAGTTACTGCACAGATGTCAACGTTCTCCATACTGAGGAGTGGTTCGAGCTCGTGCATTTTGAGATTTAAACTTCTGGCGTTGAGTAGCATAACCCTCACTTTTTTGTTAATTGTGCTGTTTACAGAGGTAGGTTTGACTTTTGAGCCTTGCCTAAAAAAGACACTATGGGGGCAGCAAGAGCCTTGGCCAGTATTCGAAAGCCTAGGCATCACAGGTGCAAGCCGTCTCTTGCGAAGCAACCAGGTCGTCAAGCATGTCATCCCAGGCTGACAGACACTGTTATCCCCTTTGAATGACACCAGCAGCTTAGCCAATTGTTGAAATTGATCATTTTTTCTTTATATTTTCATTCTTGGTGAAAGCAGGATGCTACTCAGGGTCAGGGTCATACCAGCCTGGGCTACAAGATTAGAGAGCTCTTCCATGTCTCTTCATGTAGTCCAGGAAGGTACATCTCGGGTCATTAACATCAACATGAACAATGACAGAGTCATATTTGTACTTGTTCTGGAGTGATCTGAATGCTTGTGTTATGTGGTGGATTCTGGCTCCAGACAGGCAGCTAACAGTAACCTTCTGCTTGTCCAGCCTAGTGAGTGGCACGTCAGTGTGCCTGACTATAGAGTCACCTATTACTACTGTGTTAGGTATGTTATTTCACCTTAAGGGCTGTGATTGTGCTGCACACTGATTTTGTGTTTTCTGTGTTGTCTGGTTTGCGATGGGAGGTGCAGGTTGTTTGAGTGTCTGCTTTGGAGGTCTCTGATGCTTTTGCAGGTTTTTATTTAGAGCCTCCGAGCATGATTTTGTGTATTTATGTGTATTTTTTGCCAGTGCTGGTATAGTAGGTCTATGTGTGGCTGGAGGTGTGGTGCAAGTGTTAACCTTCTCCTCTTGACTGTCTGTTCCAGTCTTGTGTGGAGAGAGCTTAGCCTCTAGTTTGGCTGTATAATTGCATCTCTCGCATATGTTACTGTTTCGTGGTAGGAGGAGAGGGTTGTCTATGTACATAAGGCAGTTGTAACATTGCCTCAGGATACCCAGATTCACCAGCTGGACTGGAGAGTACACCTGAAATTGCCCTTTGGTCATGCCTGAATAGTAGGGTGAGCTGCTTAATCACTTGGTTAGTGAGGGCTGAATAAAGAGCTTTGCCCTGCTGGGCAATCAAGTGTTAGGGTATATTAGTGCTTGCTATTAGGTCTGAGCAAGTGCTGGGCTGTAGGATGCTTTTTGAGTGCTTAGGTTGAGATTTAGACTAGTTTCAAGGGAAAAACTGTAAAGGACACTTAGTGGAACCGTGAATAATTTAACCCTAGATACCGGCGCTGCCCAGCATGCAAAACCGTGCAAACGCGATTTTTATAGCAGGGAAATGAAAGAGATAGAAATTAGCCAAAATGGCCAATAAACTACTAACGTCTGGCCTGGAACCACTCCTCCAGGGACAGATAGGCTGCTCAAAGCTCCCATCTCTCACAGGTGAACAGAGAAACGTCTTTCTGTCCAAGTAAGGTATGGGCAACTCAAAAACTTTTAACACAACCCTGAATTCAGCACTAGCCTGAAAATTGGACTATACTAGCTTAGAAAGGTGGGAAACAAGGAATTTTTTTGTTTTTTTTTGAAAAGATAAGGCAAAAACAGTAAAAAAAATACACTTAAAACAGCTTTAAACAACTACAAACGATCAGAAAAGGCTATTGCACTTTAGTGTGTCGCCTACAACAGTTAAACAAATTATTTAAACAAAAAACAACTTTTTAAAAGTGTAGACAGTCAAATAAGTACAATATGTGAAAACAAAACAAGCTTTTAAATCACAATAAATGCTGGAAAATAGGCGTTTAGGCGGAAAACAGTTAAGTACAGCAAGAAAATACAGAAAACTGATACTTAATCACTCCAAAGTCTCTCTTCTAAGCTAGAAGGCTTGTATCAGTTTAAGGTTCTCTAGTTTTTCCCAGCAGGTTAGTTACAGGAAAGATGGGAAACAAGCACAGATGTGGTCTTTTAAACCAGAAAGTTGAAAGAGATAGACAAACTGCCCAAATGGTCAAACTACAATTTCTGGGCCAAGAACTACTCCTCTTGTGGGAGACTGGCTACCTAGTGCTTACCACTCCCACTGATAAGCTAGAAGGCTTTCCTCCAACACAGAAAGGCTTGCGGGGCTCAGAAGCTTACCAACAGTCCTGGATACAGCAACTCTTTATCTGGACTAGGCTAGTTACAGGAAAGGTGGGAAACAAGCCAAGTGCAGCTTTTAAACCAGAAAGTTGAAAGAGATGGAAAAAACTGCCCAAACGGCCAATAAACTACAATTTCTGGGACAAAACTCACTCTTCCTGTGGAGGATAGGCTACCTAGTGCTTACCACTCCCCACTGATAAGCTAAGGCTACCCTCCAACACAGAAAGGCTTGGGGGGCTCACATGCTTACCAACAGTCCTAGATACAGCAAGTCTGTATCTGGACCAGACTAGTTACCGGAAAGGCAGGAAACAAGTGTAAATGCGGCTTTTAAACCAGAAAGTTGAAAGAGATGGCAAAAAAACTGCTCAAACGGCCAAAAAGGTACAATTTCTGGGCCAGGAACCACTTCTCTTGGGGTAGATAGGCTACCTAGTGCTTGCCACTCCCACTGATAAGCTAGAAGGCTTTACAGTGGGAGCTACATATGTTCCCAAGTTCTGGCTTTTTTTAGCTCGATTTACTTACTAGAAAGCACAACTCCTCTGCAAACATTTATTCCCCTGTGAACAGCTTTCAGTGCATGAATTACTTATTCAAAAGTTTTAACATTATAAAATGTAATCCACACACAGTTTTACAGAGTCTGATGTATATGGTTATTGATGCACTGAAAACAAACTATTGCCTCACAGTGTTGTAGTGTTTGCATTCTGCGTGTAATAAATAGCTTACTAGAAACGGCTGAATTATTGGCTAAAGACTGTTTTGATTAAAACTTGGGATACTGTTTTCATTGCTGAAGGGTGGTTATGCTCTCAGTCATTCATTCTTTCCTGCTGTTATTAAGAAACCTAACATTTGCTGTAATAAAACACTGTTTTACCCTTGCACATAGCCATAATTATAAGGAAGAAAAGGAAACTGAAAATAGCTCATAGGTGACTAAGATAACAGTCAGTTTTTGTCACACAAGGTACTTCTTGCTTGTTTGATCTGCATCTTTAAAAAATAAAAAAAAGGAAAGCATTACCTGGAATTATGACGTGGCACTGAGAAATTCAGCATGGAACTGTTATATTATCTGTGCACCAAAAACAGAACCTAACTAAAATTTATATTCGAGTCCCCAGCTTTGTTACCCCCAAAAAATGTAATAGAGAATGTTAAACTTCTTTCAAAAAGATAACCCTGTACTGAAATATTGAAAGTCTCTGACAATGGGATTACTTGCCCATTACTATATACCAGGTTGCTAACCTGCTTTATAATCTGTAATCATTAGGTATGATGCATGAGTATTGCAAGGGTAGCAGAATGCAACCCATGTCCAGCATATATGCCTTTATTATGCTGCCATGACATTAGAAATAAAAAGTCATATACAGTTCATTAGAAAAAGGGTCAAGAAGTTCTTTAGTTAAATATACTGGGTTTAACAGTACCATGCTGAAATCTATTTAACAACTTCAAATGTCTGAAATGCACTCTTTCTCAAACTAGCTTTTGCACTTAATCCAATGAGTAAGACTACAGCTGAAATGAATGCTATTTAGCATGTACACTGCTAAATGAACCATTATTTATTTGAAATTGGAAACGTGTACAATACTGCCCACTGTGTAATGTCAACCCACCTACGCATATGATCCCTACAGCCCCATCTTGCTTTGAAGTCATCATGTGCTCCTGGAAGACAAGTGCCAAGAATGAGTGAAAAAAATACACAACTAACAGGATGAAGGAACAGGGTTAGAAATGGGCAAAGAAAATTTTACTGAAAATGTACCAGGCCCTCTCTCCAGTTCTTGTCCTTCAGTACTCCTCCAAGTGTATGTGTACCCCACATTATACATTACTGCTGCCAAAATGGAAACCTTCTAACGAAAATTTCAGACAGTTCTCCATCAGTAGGTAATATATACCAGCATCCTTGCCATTAATCATGAAATGCTGACATTTTCTCATTGTCTGAGGGCAATGAATATGGAATAATTTCAGTGTGTGTATTTATGCCAGTGGAATGGTTGCTGTTTCACTTTGCTTGCAAAGTGTATAGAGACATTAAGTTACTGTTCATAGGTTCCATAGGTGTGTACTAGGCTAATGGCCCTGAAGCCTTTACAAGCTTAGCCCATAGGATTACCCTGGCACTGTGCCACTCGACAGTTCCCAGTGCCTCTGTCGAGTAGAACCACTGGAGTGATCCCCAGGGTGAATTTTCTATTTCCCCATCCACTCATCAAGATTTCTCTTGAAGAGGGCCAGTGAGGTGCTCTGTTTGACATGTATGGGAAGTCTGTTTCATAGCATGGGCAGTCCCTGAGTTATGAATCTGTCCCTCCAGCATGTTCTGTTGATTGTGGTAATGAGTTTGAGGTCTCTGGAGTGTGTGGTGCCGAGGGATTGGAATTTCTTTAGATGTAGCATTTCCAACAGAGCTGGGTCAGACATGGCTTTCTAAATCGAGCAGAGATCACCTCTAAGTAGGCAATATGAGACAGAGAATAGTTGGAGTTTTTTGAGTCTGTCCATATAGGACAACCGTTTAAGGCCTAGGATCATCTTTGTAAGGTACTTTTGCGGCCTCTCCAGTTGTTGCAGGTGTCTAGTGAGGTACATGCCAAATGTAGCACTGTACTCGATGATGGCCTAATGAGGGAAGAGTAGAGGAAGACAATGACCTCTTTCTTCCTGGATGCAAAACCCTTAGTAATGAGATGTGCCACATAGAAGGACTTTCTGACGACAGTGACAATGTGGTGGTCAAATGAGAGGTTGCTGTCAACCTGTATTCCCACATCTCTTATAACACCTTCTGTGTTCAGTGGACTACCATCAATGTAATAATTCATGGGAACAGAGTTCTTCCCAAAGGGGATGACGACACATTTTTTGGCATTGAGCTAAAGGCCATGGTTCTGACACCAGTCGTTGGTCTCAGTAAGGCCTTTCTGCAGGATGTCAGCATCACTTGGGGAGTTAATAATAGTTCCCAACTTTCAATAGCTTGCAAACTTTGTCAGCCAGTGTCCCTTTGTACTGGCCTGGACTTCAGAGAAGTAGATACCAAACAGGAGAGGATCTATGACTGAATCCTGTGGGAATCCATTCGTGACTGGTTGGCAGTCTGACTTGGAGTCAGTTACTTTCACACTGTGGGTTCTATATGTGAGCCAATTTGCAACCCACCTAGTGATATAGTGGTTGATGCCTAGCTTAGTGAGTTTTTCTATGATTCCTGAGTGGGAAATGGTATCATAAGCCTTGGCCAGATCAAGGTAGGCTGTATGAACCACCTTCCCTTCATCCACAGTTCTGGTGATTGACTCAAAGAAGTCAACCAGATTGAGCAGGCATGATCTACCCTTCACAAAACCAAACTATGTGGGATCCAGAGTTTGGAGATTCCCCATATCCTTGTTTATTAGGTCCATGATGATGCGTTCAATAACTTTGCATATCAGACTCGTTAGGCTAATGGGACGATAGTTCCCAGGGTCTACAGTCGCTCCTCCTTTATGGAGAGGGATGACTGTAGCAGTGCACCATTCGGTATGGACAAAGCCTGAGGTGAGGCTGTGATTGAACAGAGCGCACAAGTGAGGTCCCAGTTCACTCTGTAGTTCATGTAGAATACTGCCAGGGATATTATCAGGTCCCATAGAAGCTGTATTCTTGACCTTGGACAATGCTGTTTTAACCTGTGCAGCAGGGTGCCTGGCAATCTACTGGTATTGTGATTGGTCCTTTGGGGGGGGGGGTAAAGTTGGCACTGAATCTGTCAGCCAGTATATTGGCAATATCTGTTGGCTCAGTATAGGAGGTACCATTGTGCAGTAGCTCAGAGCAAATCTTGGTATTGCTGTGGAGATTCTTTACATAACTCTAGAAGGCTTTGTGGTTGCCTTTCCTATCTGCTGCAATTCTGTTTTCATAGCTAGCTTTAGAGGATTTGATGAGGAATCTCAACTTTTTGATGAGGCTAAGGGAGTTTTTCCAGTCCTGGGACTTCACCTTATTCTGCATCAGTTTCTTCCTTTTGTTGTAGAGTTTGTTTATGGCAGGGGACCACCAGACTGGCTTCCTTATTTTGGAGTAGAGCGTCTTGTTTCTGTTGGGTATGGTGAGATTCATGCATTTGTGTACGTGTTCATACAGTGCATTGGTGTATGATTCGTTGGTCATGCAACTATTCTCCATTTGTATGGGTGCCGTGAAGTTAGCCACCTCTGTTTTTAAGAGACCAAAGTTAGCTTTGGAGAAGTTTTTCATGGTGGTTACCTTTGCGGGGGTGGGGTGGGAGGGATGTGGATTTCCAAGGTGATTAGTTTGTGGTCGGTTCTAACCAGGGAGGAGTTTACTATTGGAGTACAGCAATGGTCGCCCATGTTAGTAATGACCAGGTCAAGGATGTTGTTACCTCTAGTGGGGGTAAAAACGAGCTGGTCCAGGGCATTGCAATTAATGAATTCCAGGAAACGGTGGGCATGTGTATTGGTACATGAGTAGTTTTCCCAGTTAATGGAGGTGTAGCTGAAGATGCCCAGTATGAGAGTGTTAGGTTGGACCCTAATATTCTCCAGGGTGCTTAGGAACATGGAGTATGAGTCTTGGGACATGGTTGGGCACCTATAGCAGGCTATGACCTGAATCACTGTCTTACCCATTGCTGCACCTGAAGTATCTCTGATGCGTTATGTTAGGCTACCAGTCTGGAGGTCTGTGCATCCTTTATGAATATGGAAACACCACCATCTTTTGAGCTTTGGTCCAAGTTCTGGAGCCGAAAGGTGTGGAATCAGTTATAGCCTGGTAGTGCAGGGGTGCTTTCTGCTGCTTTGAACCAGGTCTCTGCTACAGCATAAATGTCAATGTTCTCCATTTTAAGGAGTGCTCCGAGCAAGTGCATTTTGAGATTTAGACTTCTAGCATTGAGCAACATGACCCTCAGACTGCATTTGTTTGTAGCTGTTATGGTGGTAATCTGGTCTTTGGGACACAGCCTAAAAAAGGTACTATAGGAGTGGCAAGAGCTTTGGCCGGTATCCGGAAGCCCAGAGGCGACAGATTCAGACCATTTCTGGCAAAGCATCGAGGTCTGTCAATCATGTCATCCCTGACAGACAGATACTGAATCCCCTTGGAATGACAACAGAAACTTAGCCAATTGTTGAAATCAATCATTTTCTGCTTGTATTGTGGTATAATTCTGGGTGATAGTAGGATGCTGCTCAGGGCTAGGGTCATACCCGCCTGGGCTACATAATCCGAGAGCTCCTTCATGTCTCTCTCTGTGTAGTCCAGGGAGGTAAGTCTCAGGTCATTCACACCCACATGTACAATGACAGAGTCATATTTGTAGCTGTTGTTGAGGGACCTGAGTGAGTGCATTATGTGGTGGATCCTGGCACCTGACAGACAGCTTGCTGTTACTTTCTTCTTATTCAACCTAATGAGTGGGACATCAGTGTGCCTCACTATCGAGTCACCTATGACTAGTTTATTGGGCATGCTGTTTTGCCTTAGGGGCTTTGGTTGAGTGGCACACTGTTTAGGAGAGTTATGTGTCTCATGATTATTGTTGTGTTGTGGTGGTCTACTGCATTTCTGCCTTGGAGGCCTCTGTTGTTTGGGTAGATTATTATTGAGAGCCTCTGCAAAGGTGGGTGTGTGGTTTGTGTTTTTATGGAAAGGCAGTGCTGGTGTGTGTTCTGGAGCGCTATGTGTTCCATGTGGTGTCGTGCAAGTGTTGACCTTCTCCTCTTTACCAGCTATTCCGGTCTTGGCTGGAGAGTGCATGGCTTCTAGTTTGGATATATAAGTGCATCTCTCGTAAGTCTGAGTGTTGGAAGGTAAGAGGAGAGTGTTGTTGGTGTACATGAGGCAGTTGCTTCATTGCCTCAGGATACTCAAGTTCACAAGATTAATACGAGAAAGCACAAGGAACTGACCTTTAGACATGCCTGGAGGGGTGGGCATTAATAATAAGTACTGAAGCTGTTTCCTTGTAGAACGTTTAGTGCTGGTAGCACTTTTGTGTGCTACAATAGTTATTAAGTTTCAAGATTCTGCCAAAGAGATCTTAGGCTCTGAGCACTGAATCCCAGACAGTTTATCCTTCTTCAATAGCCAGGCACATACCTTTCTTTGCTATTTTTCAAACACAGCTTATTCATAGATTCAAAGGTTATTACTAGGCTCAAGATCCAGAGGATCTTTCAAAGCCTAGCCAACTTTTCCCAAAATAATAATGTTGTCTTGTATCCAAATAGGACATCGAGGGCTAGGCATTTATAAGCTACCTCTGTCCATAAGGGACACTGGTGTCAGGCCAGTGTAATTATTGGGAGCACAGACAAGCACCTTGCCTCTGCACCACAAGGTCAGCCCCAGTGGCCTGCTTTTACAACTGCAAACCTCAGTCCATGAAAACAAATGCTGCTCTGGATACTATATTAATCAGAGATATCTTGGCACAGATGTTACTCAACTGATAACTAGTTTACAAAGTGGCAAACATCAATTTTATACTCCCTACCATCCCAGTACTGATTCTAATGGGTGGCTAGCAAGAAAGATTTATACAGTTCCTGCGGATATGCATATTCCCACCCCATAAATTTACAGTGGATATAAAAAGTGTACACACCCCTGTTAAAACGCCAGGTTTTTGTGATATAAAAAATTAGACCACAATAAATCATTTCAAAACTTTTCCAACCTTTAATGTGACCTATAACCTGTACAATTGTACAATTCAGTTGAAAAACAAACAAAGCTGTTAGGGAAAAAATATAAAAAAAAAACGTACAATAAGCTGGTTGCATAAGTGTCCACACCCTTAAACTAATATTTTTCTGAAGCACTTTTTGATTTAATTACAGCACTGAACCTTCTTGGGTACACACCTGCCATCGATTAAAGAGACTCTGATTAACCCCAAATAAAGTTCAGCTGTCCTAGTAGGATTTTTCCTGACATTTACTCAGTTGCCTGCTACAGCAAAAGCCATGGTTCGCAAAAAGCTTACAAAGCATCAAAGGATCTCATTGTTGAAAGGTATCAGTCAGGAGAAGGGTACAAAATAATTTCCACAGCATTGAGATATATCATGGAACACAATGAAGACAGTCATCAAAAAGTGGAGAAAATATGGGACAACAGTGACGTTGCAAAGAACTGGACGTCCCTCCAAAACTGATGAGAAGACAAGATGAAAACTGGTCAGGAAGGCTGTCAAGAGAACTACAGCAACACTGAAGAAGCTGCAGGAATTTCTGGCAAATACTGGTTGTGTACTACATGTGACAACAATCTCCATATGTCTGGGCTATGGGGTAGGGTTGCAAGACGGAAGCCTTTTCTTGCACAAAAAAACATCCAGGCCTGGCTAAAATTTGCAAAACAATATATCAAGTCTCCCAAAAGAATGTGAGAAAATGTGTTATGGTCTAATTGGTCAAGGCTGAACTTTTTGGCCACAATTCGAAAAGGTACGTTTGGTGCAAAAACACTTTGCATTACCAAAAGGACACCATCCCATCGGTGAAGCATGGTGGTGGCAGTATCATGCTTTGGGGTTGCTTTTCTTCAGCTGGATCTGGGTCTCTAGTCAAGGTGGAGGGAATTATGAACAGCTCCAAATACAAGTCACTTTTGGCCCAAAACCTTAAGGTGTGTGCTAGAAAGATGAAGATAAAGAGGAATTTCACCTTTCAACACGACAATGATCCCAAGCATACATCCAAATCAACAAAAGAATGGCTTCACCAGAAGAAAATTAAAGTTTTGGAATGGCCCAGCCAGAGCCCAGACCTAAATCCAATAGAAAATCTGTGAGGTGACCTAAAGAGGGCTGTGCACAAGGGATTCCCTTGCAATCTGACAGATTTGGAGCATTTTTGCAAGGAAGAGTGGGCAAATATTGCCAAGTCAAGATGTGCCATGCAGATAGACTCCTACCCAAGAAGACTGAATGTTGTAATTAAATCAAAAGGTGCTTCAACAAAGTATTAATTTAAGGGTGTGCACACTAATGCAACCAGCTTATTGTACGTTTTTTATTTTTTACATTTTTTCCCAAACACATTTGTTTGTTTTTCAAATGAATCGTACAGGTTATAGGTCACATTAAAGGTGGGAAAAGTTTTAAAATGATTTATTGTGGTCTCATTTTTTTATATCACAAAAACCTGTTTTTTTAACAGGGATGTGTACACTTTTTATATCCACTGTATAAGCACTTACTGACTTTCCTGCATCCTACCTGCCACTTATCCAAATAGTTAAAGACTCTCTTTCATCTTATGACAGTCACCCAGGTAATTACTTATTTCTCTACATCTTGCTACCATTAATCCATGCATTTATGTCTCAGCTACGTCCTGCTACCATTCGTCCAGGCATTTATCTACTGCCTACATACTACTTCCATTTGTCCAAGCATTTACCTACTGTCATATGCCCAGTCATTTACCTACTCACATTCATTCTGCTACGACTCATCCAGTTGTTTACCAACTCCCCTTCACCCCACTACCATTCATCTAGACATTTACCTACCCCTCACCACCATCCATCTAGGTATTCCATGTGCAGCACCAGATAAGTCACCAAGTTCAAGAAGATCCTGCAGTGAAGGTAAGGGAATACTCTGTGAACTTCTACGTGGCACACATCATCAGAAAAGGGTTCTCATCCAGGAAAAAAGAGGTCATTGTTCTCCTCTACTTGTCACTCATTAGACCCATTACAGAGTACAACGCCCCTTTTGGAATGTACCTCACAAGACACCTGCAGCAGCTGGAAAGGCCACAGAAGTACCTCACAAAGAGGATTACTGGCCTCAAACAAATGCCCTACACTGACCGCCTCAAAAACCTCCAGCTTTACTCGATAGCATATCGCCAACTCAGAGGCGATCTCTGCCTAACATATAAAGCTATGTCAAATCCAGAGCTGTTGGACATGCTACACCTAAAGAAATCCCAATCCCTACCAAACTACACGTTCTAGGAACCTAAACCTTGTCACCACAATAAACAGGACACGCTGGAGGGATAGATTCCTGTCCCAGAGACTTCTTATACTTTGGAACAAGCTACCCATCTATGTCAAGCAAAGTTCTTCATTAGCACTCTTCAAGAAAAATCTTGATGAGTGGATGGGAAATAGGAAATACACCCCAGGAATCACTTTTGTGTCTCTGCTGGACAGTGGCACAGGAAAATAACTTTCTTGGGTGGCGTAAGATATGGAACCTTGCTGGCTAGGCTTACATAGGCCCTTGGGCTGATAGCCTAATACCTACCTATGAACCATCTCTTGGCTGCACTCTACAGGGAGTTGTTTTCAAAAAATTGTTTTCTTCTAGAAGGATGTTGTATGCAGAGATGCAAGAGACCATCTACCCACTTTCTGACAATCAGGAGCAGACACATGCAAAAACAAAGCACAGCTATAGCAAGAATGTCTCAAGCATTCGCAAGCATACAATTAACATCCAAGTTAATGTTTCTCCTGAGAAGGGAGAGCAGTCATATAAAGCTTGTGGTCCTGTCTTTGAGGCTAAATCCAGGAAACACAATTCATTCTCAAAAACAGCTGCCAGCCTTAGTCTTACAGCTGCACTTCTGACATGCTTGCAGCTTAAAATAATAAATTTAAATGATCTTCCCTTGTAATCTCTACTAGTCAAATGTCTCCCAATTAGTGGACTATGATAACATGGTGCCTCCCATTCTGGCATCCCTTATCTGCATTATTAACATCAGTATCCTTAATCACTCACTGCTCTGTATTCATTCTGCTTATAACAGAATGATGGTAAAGCCTCTGCAAATTAACTGCAAAAGTCACAGAACCTTGCATCCTCTAAACAGTAAACCCCACTATTTAAAACAGTTATATATAACATTTTTTCCTATTTACACACTGTTTTGCCTAGTCAAAATGAAGCAAATGCTTCAGCAGGAAATGGCTATTCACAGCTAGATGACATTTCCAATGTTTTCATAAGAATTTATGCAAAATGCCACACATATTGCAAAATGTAATTAACTTCTGAATTTTCTAAACAAAAACATTCTGAATGTATGCTGCACTTTCAACTTGTTCCATCAAATTTTGGGATGACAAAAGGAATTAATTATATAAACACTAGGGTAATACATAGGTATATATTTTCGGGGAAAATTTGTTTTGCAGTTCATTGATATATTATAGCACACATTCATTATGTAGAACATTAAGCTCTTCTACAGATTTCTCTCTACATTTATGCCTACAAAACTGAAATAAAAATGAAGCTTTTAATGAAATTTTATGCAAACCCTTAAGTATCAAATGCTGTAAGAATACAAGAGAGAAGTACCACAGATTTATGCAAGCGGCTCTGGTAGGTAAATGTAAACCTAATGTCAATCACAAAACACATAATTTACATGATTTATCAGCTATTCCTGTCCTTCTAGGGTGTTTGGACAAAATAAAACAAATATGGTCTATGTTATATACATATGGAAGAAGTACTTTAGTAGATGATGTTTTCAGTACAGCGAGATGTAGTAGTTCCAATTCTAATATTTTACTATTATGATTTCCAGTGAACTGCTGTGCTGCAATATCACAGAATACTATAAAAGCATTCCATAGCACTGAGTACCTGTAACGTGACAATGTATAATTCCTTTCATTGGTTTTATATAATTCAGTGCCATGCACACATTCGTTCTTCAGCTCTAAGTCAGTATTTCTATACATTTTGCAAATATATTTCAAATTTTAACTTTTGACAAAATGTTGATGGCAAAAACAATTTCACAAAACCCTAGAACTGTGATCTCTTTTCAGGTTAATGCATAGCTGCTGGCAACAACCAGAAGTATAACAATAGAGCAAGTATCTTTTTCTTTGGTGTAGACCTCCTGCTTTCACGATCCAAATGTTGGAAACCTGACAGCTTGACAGCTTTTACTTAACCAACACATTCAAAAATGTTCCAACAGTTTAGGTCTGCTCTGAATGCCTTTTTTAAGTACACTCCCACCCTAAATACCTCTGGAGTGGCAAATAAAAATTCAACTTGTAAACTAGTCACAGTTTTTGCCAGAGATGCTGACTTGGGCTGAAAATGCAAAAAACTCTTACAAAGTGCTAAGCTAAACGAAACAGCTGACAAAAAGAAAAGAAAACATAGCAGAAATATTAATAATAATATGAATATTACAAAAGACAGTAAATTTACTATTTCTAGGATTCTCACATTACATATACTTCTGAAACATTTCTATATGCACAGTTTAGTCAACTCTATAATATTTAAATACTGTAAGAGCGATGGATCAGGCACGCCCTAAGAAAGCCAACATCCAGCACAACAAGACAAGCTCTTACTTGGAATCCACAAAGAAAAAGAAAGAGGCAGACCAATGAATACATGGTGTGACCTGGATGTAGATATGAGGAGAATGGGTCATTCTTGGGGACAACTATAAAGACTGGCCCAGAACTGGGATGGCTGGACAGTGCTCACAGGTGGCCTATGCCCCAAACAAGGCCAAAGGCATAAGTAAGCACGTAAGTAAGGGCAGTGCTTAAAAACAAGAGATGACTAAACAACCAAAAATGTAGAATTTGTCTGTAAAAGACAGGAAGTATGGGCTCAAGCAGTTGGTATGGAAACTAACTCTTCTTAGCCAGTGACAAGTATGAGAACAAACCTTTAGGAGTGTGGACTGCTAGTCAGGAAAAGCAACACACAAACTCTTCTACAGTGTCTGCTTCACGGCACACAGGATAAAACCATAACTGTGACCTACATGACCTGGGTTCACTTACCAGTCCAAGCTCTGGTGAGGTTGAAAACAGGATGGTGGAAGTGGCCATCTGACAGCAGCTTACCCAATTGGGAGAAAAGGGGTGGTCTTATCACTGCAATACTGCCAACCAACACCAAGACACTCAGTATGCGGCATTTTGATCAAGGCCATATGCTTGTTTTTGACATGCTGTAGACATTAGCATCTAGTGTGCATGTGTGGAAGCAGATGGCTAGTTAGAAGGTACTTTGAATCCCACTGGTGATGAGGGTACACACATCAGCTACCAGTGGGAAGGTTAGGCATTATCACAAAAATATCCCATAGTTCTACACTGTGTATAACACGGTATTGTGAGTAGAATTTTTTCAGGAGGTCTCAGGCAGAGGGACCAATAAGGTTCAGGATATTTCCCATCCTTAAACACTCAACTGGCTCCAGTCTGAAGGGGGGGGGGGGTTTAAGCCAGGAGTCTGAGCCCTTTTTCCGGCACAGCTCTACATTTGAATTAGATCTAGCATAAGCCACCTTCATACATTCCAAGATGACTGCCCCCCACCCCCTCCAGTTTGCTCTTGCCTCTATTGGATAAGAAATACATGGAATATGATTACTTGGGGGGATGGCTGATGTTTGGCAAGCAAAGAGGTAAGAAACAATTCAGTGACAAGAATGATGATTTCTAGGCTGGCATATGGAAGTAAAAAGGTCAGAGCTGAGTAAAAACCTGAAAATGTGGAAGAACTTATGCTTTCAAACCCCAGATTTCCTTAATTTGCACGAATTCCTGAACATAACGCTACCTGCATTTGACACCACTATCATTGTGACTTACGCATATAAAGCAGGAAGGACTCAGAAGCTGAGCCCCAGGCACACAGAGGATTCACACAGAAGAATGTTAGATATCATGTACACTGCACACTTGTCAATACAACTGCTTTGTTCTAGTGGCTTGACTGGGTTGATTATCTCGGTATATCAGTCTGTCGGCCTGACACAGCCAACTCAAAAACGGATGGATACACTGCAGAAAGGTTCCAAATTCAAAATCAAGATAAAAAGGTGTAGTACCAGCATTTAAATGATTGATTTCTTTTCACATCCTATATTAAGATTAAGGTATTGTTCTGAAATTTCTTTGCACAGAATGTTTAAATTATAGATTTTATTCCAGTTAAATGCTGAAGTAGACAAAATGTAGTAAGTAGAAACCCCTCCATTTTTAGAAATAGAGTCTGACTGCCCTCTACTGGCTATTAGACATATCTTATTGTAAAACAAAACGAGTTAAACAATATTTATATGCATGCATTCATTCATTTACTGAGGTGCATCTATGTTTATCCTCCATTAGATCCGTCATAACCATCAATAGACAGAATGACATTTCATTGCACTTGAAAAATTGCTTCTAAGTCTCAGTATAGTTTTTTTTTAGTTTTATTTACTAAGTTGCATCAACATTTAACATTGCAAATGAGAAATGAAGTTTATAAAAGTTGATTCATTATTTCAGCTATTAAATAAATATACAAGAAAATCAGATTATCACGTGAAATGCAAGCTGGTCATACGAATAATTCAAAACAAAAAATCTCAGTATTGCATTGCAGGTTAAATTTATTTGGCTAACTGTGACATACTTTAGCTGACAGAAATCCGAACAAGACTGTAATATGAGATTCTTAATAAACTAACATACAAGCTATGAAGTCACAGTGATTAATTAGCAGTGATAATATCAACAAATATTTTACAGTGTGTAACAATGAAGACAGCTAGTTCCTAACAGAGTTAAAACATTCAGCACATGCTAATAGCCACCTTAGTGATGTCTATTTAGGAAGGTATGTTGCCAAACTGCTGAATGCCTTGGGTTACTTCTGCTCTCTGATTTCTAAAATTATGGATATGCTCAAAACATGTTCTGGGCATCATAGTGGTTCAGATACCAATATAATACTACTAGACTGTGTTCTTATCTCATACTGAGTTTTAATGGAAAAGTAAAATTTTTGTCTGGCATTTAAAAATGAACAGAAAATATCACTTTTCCACAGAAGTACAAATTCCTTTTTAAGACTCAGGACACAAGGGTACTACATTCATCAATCCACAACCCCTTTTTCCAACTTGTGCACATGGGTTCAGAGTGTCACTTCAAAAGTGTCAATCATCTAGAGCCAAGGTTCTCATGGCCGAGTGGCTTGACCTGCCGCTGTTGTTCTTCCATACCACCCACTCAAATGCACGCACACACACACCTTTGGTGAATTTAAGGTGCTCAATCCACCTAATGCATATCATTGGAACTTGGGAGGAAACCAAATCACCCGGAGGAAGCCAACATAAGCACAAGGAGGACATATCACTCCGAAAAGAACTGGCAGTCATTCTTTTATTTTAAACTGAATGCAATGCAAATGCTGCAGATAATTAATTTACAAAGAACATTGCGACCCAAATATTACATTGCCTACAAACACCAAGCATCTCTGTAATGCTTCCAGATATTCTAATGAAATTTTCAGAATAAGAATCTAGATAATCAAACATGTACTTTGCAATTCATGATCCAACAGTTATAAAAACAAGGACACAAGTGAGTCTAGGTTGTGCATAAGTCTATCTGAACAAGTTAAATATTTTTTACAACAGTTACAATAAAAAATAGTACATTTTCTATTAGTTTGTATGTCATAAGAACATATAAACAATATAATTCAGATATATAATGAGATTGCCAGCCATGAAAAAAATGCCAAATCTACATGTTAATTTATGAACTGAATTGCAAAAAAATCAGCTACTAAATGGCAATATATGCATACTGGTAGCGCATCGGACCATCTCTATCAAAATGTAAGTCGTGACCTTCATGTACAGAATGTACTTAATAGGTGATTTAAGACACAAAAACACATACACATATGACATGCATTAATGCATGACGGTCTACATTTGGGTAGGGAGGATAGCATAAGTGCAGTGACAAAGTTTCAATTTTTCAGGAGAAATATACATGATTTTTCTTTTGATATAACTCAATAGAGATATATTCTATACGAGTGCTGCATTCATTTCCCAGTGAAAAATGCAACGTGTCAGTTTAGCACTGCTAAATGCCAATAAAACACTATTTGTTACCTGCACATAAAAGGCCATATACTATTCTCCCTGTGAAAGTTCAGGGTAAAATATTTGGGGAATTATATTTGAAGACTCAAGTACAAAGCGCATGTATGAATGCCATTCTACTCTTAGGCATTTAAATTCTATTAAAAGATGAATTTCATCCCATCACACTGCCTCCTTATCCAGTACAGGTATTGTTCCAGTAACAAAAACAATTTCCTTTTCTGGAATATATTTAGTCCTGCTTAAATGACAGCTCAATACAGTTATATTGTTTTTAGTTTCTTTGTCCTTTTTTGCCTCAGTTCCTGCTGAAAGTACAGTTGTGTAAAATCCTACCATAATGGCAGATGTCTGTCTCTTCACTGTTGCAGTATTCTTTACATTGGGGATTCCCTGCTAAGGGTGGCCTGACATCCATCCAGTATACCAAAGCCTTTAGGTTGCTTTAATGTAAGATGTGCATCACACATATGCTCCTTGTGTAGTATAGGGCATAAAGGTGACATCCAGGTGTACCATCTTCAGAAGGGAGAGCCCCAGCAGGAATGCCAAACCAAGGAAAAGAGAGGTAATCAGTAGATCCAGAAAAGAAATGGACCAGGGGGGCAGAGGAGGGAGTGAATACTGCAACAGTGAACAGAAGAACATCTACCATTATTTTAATTTTTATTTATTTGCAGTTTGTTAACCACGAACGTCCACTGGGCCAGAATGAGCCTGTTTTCAATGCTGGCCCGAGGAGAAAAGCTCCATATACAATTATTACAAAGCTAATATCAACATATACAATTATTACAAAGCTAATATCAACAAAGTTAACAAATACAATACAATTTTCAAAACTACTAAAACACAGTAATACAGATGACAGAATAACAACATTTGAGCAACACAGCAATATAGAAGGTAGAATAATAACGAAGATGTAACATAGTATTGAATGAAATTAAAACAAGTACGTTGGAGTACATAAGTATAATTTGGAGTGCAGGCATTTATGCAGTCAGTTTCAAGAGGTGAGAGACAGGAAGAATTAGAGGAGGAGCGTAGAACACTGAAAGGTGAACAGGTTGAGTAATGAGAAAGGAAAAAAGGAAGAGGGAGTGAAATGAAATGCAGGGAGCCATTAGGTTGAGTTTTGAGAAAGGAGAAAAATGGAAGGGGGAGCAGAAATAATATAGGGGAGGTCAAGTGGGGTGACAGCATGAGCATTCCCAGTGAGACTCACAGAGAGATGGGAATGAAGCATGGTCTTGAAGGTGGAGTGGTTTTGGGTGATTCGAATGTGGGGGGGGGGGGGGAGTGAATTCCATAGTAGAGCAAGGGAGAAAGACAGAAGAAACTGCCCAGGTGATCGTAAGGGTTTGTACACTTCGAGGAGGTACTCGTTACTGGACCTAAACGGTCTGTCAGGATGATGCAAGGTGAGTAAGGAGGAGAGGGGTTTGAAAATGAGTTTGTGAGCAGTTAGCAGCTGAATGTGAGACAGAGTGTGTGTGTGTGTGGGGGGGGGGGGGGGGATTTCCAGCCAGTTCAAGGAGTGTAGTGCATCACAGTGGTGGAAGGAAGATTTGGTCTCAGTAGCAAACTTAGAGATTTTATTGTAGCAGGATGACAGTTTTGACTTTAGGGAGGATTGAAGGTTGGTGACAAGAGGGGCTCCATACAAGAGTGAGGGGATGAGGTAGGAAACAGAAAGTTTATGTTTGGATGAGGGAGTGAGATAATGGCTGTGATGATACAGCATTCCGAGCTTTTGGTGTGTTTTCTTAATACTAGTTTGTATATGAATGCCAAACATTAAATGTTCATCAATGATAACACCTAGAAGTTTTGTATGGGAGACTACTTCAATGGGAATCTTATTCTGACTGACTATGGAGAAGGAATTTTTATTGATAGAGGTGTTTTGAGATGGGGTAAAGATCATGATTTTGGTTTTGGATGCACTGAGAGCAAGGTGATTATTCAGCATCCAAGACTCGGTACAAGAGAAGGCATCTTGTGTTAGTTGCTTGAGTTTGGGGAGTAGTTGCTTGAGTTTGGGGAGTTACTGAGCATAGCAAATTATGGTGGAATTGTCTGCGTATTGGGCAAGTTTGGTATGAGAAATGCACTGATGAAAATTATTAATGAAGATTTTAAAAAGTAAGGGACCCAGTATAGAGCCCTGTGGAACTCCTGATGGGAGTGTGAAAGAAGGAAGAGGTACTATTCTTCCACTTGACGGTTTGTTGTCTATTAGAAAGATAAAATACAGTTTTGTACCTACCATAAATGTAGATGTTCGAGTGTAGGCACTGCTGCAGTCATTACACTTGGGTTATCCGGCAGTCAGGCGGTTCCCCCAGCCGGCCTGAGTTCCAAAGTCTTGGTCCGGCATCAGTTGCTGTCGCCTCCTCCCTGACATCAGTGCGACAGGGGTATATAAGATACAGCTGATGCCATTTTCTTCAGTTTTTCTTGCCCCAGATGTCAGGTGCCCCCAAATAGGTAGGCAATTCAAATTGCTAATAAAACATACATAAGAAATGCAAACAACATACTTTCAGCTACCAGCAAATACTCCCCATAGGTAGTAAAAGGTAGAGGAACTAGGTACATACTAGCCAGTAAGAGGGGAAGGAGGGAGGGTAACCTGGACTGCAGCAGTGTCTACACTCGAACATCTACATTTATGGTAGGTACAAAACTGTACTATGTTCATCGTGTGACACTGCTGCAGTTATTACAATGGGTAGAATCCCAAAGCTGAGGTAGGGTGGTTGGTTCTATAAGGCATTAGGCATGGCTATAAGGCCCTGCAGCACTGCAGAGGCGAAGCCAGCTCTGGATTTAGAGTATAGAGGCAGATGGTAATGCTTGGTGAAGGTATGCACAGAACTCCATGTTGCTGCTTCCAAAATATCCTTGGTAGGTACTCCTCTGAGGTAGGCAGTTGAAGTGTCACCCTGGTGGAGTGAGATCTAATGCTGTTAGACACAGGTTTTCCATGGTGCGTATAGCAGAAACGTATGCAATGTCCTATCCATTTGGAAATGGTCTGTTTTGAAATAGCTTTTCCCTGTGCTGCTGCAGCATATGCTACCAATAATTGCTCAGATTTTCTGAAAGCTTTGGTTTTGTCCAAGTAGAAGCGTAACTGCCTCTGAATGGTCCAATGAATGCAGTAGTCTTTCCCCTTTATTCTGTGGTTTTGGATAAAAAGTAGGCAAGTGAATGGTTTGGTTTAGAGACACACTTGAAACCACCTTAGGCATAAACATAGGGTTAGTTCTTAAGGACACCCTGTCCTGGTGGAAAATGAGGAAAGGTTCCACTGCCATTAGTGCCTGCAATTCTGAAACTCTTCTTGCAGAAGTTATTGCCAGGAGCAGAGCAGTTTTCCAAGAAATGTATTTTAATTCTGCCATGCTAGCTGGTTCAAAAGGAGGTAAAGTTAATTTTTCCAAAACAAAGTTGAGGTCCCAAGTTGGAGTAGGTGCTCTACGGGGTGGTCTTATGTTTTTAGCCCCACTGAGGTACTGTTTTAGCAAAGGATTAGAGAAAATTGGTGGATCCGTGTTGTAATGGCAGAGATGGCAGAGGCATGGATCTTGATGGATGAAAAGGAGAGGCCTTTGTCCAGCATCTCAGTCAAATATTGTAGTATCTGAGGAATGTTTGGCACAAGAGGATCAAAGCTGTGAGCCTGGTTCCAGGCACAGAATCTTTTCCATTTATCCGAGTAGGCTTGCCTGGTACTAGGTCTTCTTGGCCTCCAGAATGACATCCATAACTGCTTTGGAGACAGGCATTGCTTGCGTGGCTAGGGAATCTTCCATGCAGCTAGGTTTAGTGTCTTTAGCTGGCTGTGGAGTAACTGATTGTTGTGCTGAGACAGCAGATGTGGTATTTGAGGCAAAATCCAGGGTGGTCCTTTTGCTAAGTTTTTTAAGATTGGGTACCAGTGCTGGCGTGGCCAGTCTGGTGCAATCAGG
The DNA here is from genome assembly GCF_019279795.1 of Protopterus annectens. NCBI lineage: Eukaryota > Metazoa > Chordata > Ceratodontiformes > Protopteridae > Protopterus > Protopterus annectens. The sequence goes on along the minus strand of NC_056728.1, from coordinate 818,974,903 downwards.
ATCATTTTGGCTCTTCTTGCCTGGCTTTTATGAGTACCTTTGGGAGAAGAGGCAGTGGTGGAAAAGCATATACTTGTAGGTTTGTCCAGCTGAATGAGAGGGCATCCACTTTCCATGCTTGCAGATGGTAACTCCTTGTGCAGAATTTCTTTAGCTGGCAATTCACTGGGGAGGCAAACAAATATATGTCCGGGCTCCACCATTTCTTTATCGTTCTGAATATTTGAGAATTCAGTTCCCATTCATGGAGATCCATGATATTTCTGCTTAAGTCGTCTGCAGTGTGTTTTTCTCTCCTGGCAGGAATTGTGCTTGTAGATGAACTTGATTTATAGCTGCGTTCCACAAGGTCATGGCTTGTCTGCAGAGGGGGTAGGAGTGAGTGCCCCCTTGCTTGTTTATGTACCACATAACTGTGGTGTTGTCTGTCTTTAGTAGTAATTGTCCTGGATGCAACAGGTCCTTGAAAGCTATAAGGGCATTTTGTACAGCTAGCATCTCTTTTTGATTGATGTGAAGATGCCTTTGTTCTGCGGGCCACTTGCCCTGAATACATTTTCCTGCCATGTGTGCTCCCCAGGCGTAATCCGATGCATCTGTTGTCAGTGTTTGCCTGGCTGTGGGTTGAGTGAAAGGCTGTCCCTTGTTGAGGTGACAAGCTTGAGCCCACCATCAAAACTCCTGTTGAAGGCAAGGTATTAGTGGTATAACTGTTTCCAAACTTTGACAGTGTTGAGACCATACATTCTTTAGGTACCATTGTGGTTTCCTCATATGCAGTCTGGCATATGGAATTAGTATTATGCAGGATGCCATGAAGCCCAAGGCTTGCAGAATTTTTCTTGCAGGGAGTTGGGTCTTTGCTGCCATCAATTGAAAGTATTGTGTCAGTTGTCCTTGCTTGTCTGGCGTGAGAAAAGCCATCTGGGCCGTTGTGTTCAAGCTGGCACCCAGGAATATAATCTATTGTGAGGGCACTAGTTTTGATTTCTTTTCATTTACTGTGTACCCCAGGCAACATAATAACTTTTTTACAAACACCAGATGCTGTAGAAGAATGTCCTTGCTCTCAGCTTGAATTAGGCAGTCGTCCAGGTATGGGTAAATTTGAATTCCTTTCTGTCTGCAAAATGCAATTACTGGTGCCAGGCACTTTGTGAAGACCCTGGGCGCAGTAGATAATCCAAAGGGCAGTGCAGAGGATTGATAGTGCATTGGATCAGCTAAGAACCTGAGGTATCTTCTGCAGTTTTGTCTGATAGGGACATGCAGGTATGCCTCCTTGAGGTCCAAAGTCACGAGCCAAGCTTGCTTGCCCAGCATGGGAAGAAGCTGCTGTAATGTCAACATTTTGAATTTTGGAACATCCAGGTAAGTGTTTAGTGAAGAAAGATCCAGAATGGGCCTCAAGGCTTTGTCTTTTCTGGGAACCAGAAAGAGTCTTGAGTAAAATCCTTGCCCTTGTTCCTGTGGTGGTACCTTTTGAATAGCTCCCATGTTCATGAGTGCCATAATTTGTTTTTGGGCCTCTGCCCATTGATTTAGTGGCAGATTTGGCATTCCTTTCAATTTTGGCAGAGTGTGAAAATGGAACCTGTAACCTTTTGAAATAATATTGAGAACCCATTTCTCTTGGGTGATCATATGCCAATTATGATAAAAAAGTGCCAGTTTTCCTCCCAAAGGGGCTGCCAAAAGTGAGTTGTTTGGCAGCTGGAGTGGGAAGTCATTGGGGCTGTTTTTTATATGGTTGGTGCCTGTCTTCCCCTTCTTTCTGGCCTGATGCACCCCATTGTCGAGGCCTGTAAGGACCTTGTGGTTGACCTCTACCTCTTGGCCATCTGTATCTGCCCCTTTGAGGTCTGTCATTAACTGGAAAGGACCAATTCTTTGTTGGCCAGTTTCTACTAAATCGAGGAGGCTGAACCTGTAATAAATCCTTCACTGTTTGCATAGATTTTGCCTTATCCTGCATTTTCTTTAATACCTCTTCTGCCTTAACTCCAAATAAAACATCCTGCTGTAAAGGTGCATCCAGTAATTTAGCTTTAACATGATCTGGTAAAGTATGTTCTTTTAACCATGCATGTCTTCTAATGACAGAGCCTGTAACTGCTGCTCTGCATGAGGCCTCTAAAGAATCAAAACCACATTGCAAAGTATGCTTTCCCACTTGTTCAGCAGCATGCAATAAATCCTGCATTTCTTTAAAATTAGGAGGATCTGTATCTGGAAGCATTTTTTGTTTCAACTGAGACATCAAAAATTGCTGATATTTTAGCATGTGAAACTGGCAATTTAAGGCTCTCATTGCTAAAGTTGCAGACGTATATACTTTCTTTCCCCATCTGTCTAGTGCTCTGGAATCTCTGTCAGAGGGAACTGGGTTCTTTGCTGATGAGGCCTTAACCCCTTGGGTCTCTGAGAAATAGTTTCAGGATCAGCAACAGGGCTTTTATACAGAAATTTGTGTGAGTCAGGGACTCTGTAATATCTTCCGGTTTAAGTGGAGCTGGATGTAAGAATTTAAGCTGGATTCAGTGTACACATCATCCACAATATCTAGCACTGGCGGAATAGCCAGGGGTCTGTGTTGAGGTAATAATAGGACGTCTATGAGCCTTTTCTTGGATTCTGAGTAATCCTGGCCTTCCCAATGGAAATGCTCCCACATGGTATGCAAGGTTTCCCCAAAGGAGTAGTCCTCAGGCGGAGAGGCTGATGGAATAGATTCCTCAGCATCAGAATCCTCATACGAGGGTAAAGAATATCCCAGGTCTGAGGAAATGGACCCCTGGTCGGATGAATCATAATCTGCATCCTGTCTAGGCCTTTTATCAGGTGGGGGATGGGAACCCCTGATCAGAGTGATTAGGTCTTTGGCCATTTTGAGCATTTGTTTCTTAGGCATGGAGGCCTGTCCTGGAGAATGCTGTACTTGTTTCTTAGTTTATAAAGGAGGCTTTGACTTAGAAGAGGGTTTAATGCTTAGCTGAGTAGGTCTGAAGAAACCCTCTGAAGGTGCGGATAGCTCAGGTACTCCAGATCCCTCTGCAGGATCGGTATCGGTCTGCTGAAAAGCTAGTGTGTCCGAAGGCCCAGCCATCTCCACGTGGGGGTCGGGGGCGGCCTGTGGTTCTGTAGAAATGGTCATCAGGGGTTACGAAGGTGCCTCACTGAAAACCAGAGAACCGGTGACTGGCCTAGAAGAGGCTTTGTCATCAGTTTTGGGCCTCGGATGCCTGTCCTTGTCTTTGCGCTTTTTATGAATACCGGTCGTCGGAAGTTCCGACGGCATGGTATAATTACATTTTCTGCCAAAGTAATGTTGGGCAAAATCAAACCGACGTTTAATAGTGCGCTTATTAAACCTAGCACAAAACCGACAACCAGTAACGTCATGGTCTGGGCCTAGGCATGGGATACAATAAGAATGGAAATCCTTATGAGGTATTTGCTTCCCACAAGAAATACAGTTATTAACTTTTACTGACATTGGTCTGAGGCAAGAAAAAGTTTCCCCAATGGGGTACTTAGCTTTGTAAAAGACTTCGGTTCTGGATTCGGAATGAAAATCTCAGGAGTAGGCAGACCGGCACTTGCGAACTGCTTTTGCTTCGGGCACCGCGCGGCAAGAAAGACTGAAGAAAATGGCGTCGGCTGCATCTTATATACCCCTGTCGCACTGACGTCAGGGAGGAGGCGACAGCAACCTACGCCGGACCAAGACTTTGGAACTCAGGCCGGCTGGGGAACCGCCTGACAGCAGGATAACCCAAGTGTAATGACTGCAGCAGTGTCACACAATGAACATCTGGAAAACCAGTTAATATAGGAGGGGGAGAGACTGAGAAGAGAAAGTCTGGAGAAGACATAATGAATTATGTCCTTCCATTTCACATTTGCAGTATTCTTTATATTAGGGAGAGTGCAAAAGCTCAAGAAGAAACTTGGGAGGAAGAAGGACCAGCAGAGCCCTCTAGAAAACCGTGAAGGATGGCCCTAGCAAAACCAGCTCTAGCTCTGGAGATTTCTTCTAACTTGTACTACTTGGTAAAAGTATGCACAGAAGTTCAGGTAGCTGCCTCAAGAACAGAGTTAGTATCCAAACCCTTGAAAAAAAGCACCAGAAGAAGACACAGCACTAGTAGAATGAGCCTTAACAGAAGGAAGAAGGCACTTTCCATGAAAGGAATAACAAAAAGAAATAGCTTTTGAGATCCAAGAAAAAATAGTTTACTTGAATACAGTTTATCCCAATGACCTAGGATGAAAGGAAAACAGATGATAAGATTTCCTAACGGTCTTAGTCTTACCCAAATAAAATCTGAGTTGTCTATGCACATCCAACATGTGCAGCACCTTCTCACTAGCAGATTGCGAATAAGGGAAAAAAGTGGGCAAATGAACAGAATGATTAAGGGACAACTCATTCACCACCTCAGACATAAAAGAAGGATTAATATGCAAGGACACCCTGTCCTTATGAAAAAAAAAAAAAAAGAAAGACACGCTGTAAGGGCTTGCAACTCAGATGCCCATCTAGCAGAAGTAAGGGCTAACAGAAGTACAGTCTGCCAAGAGCAATGTTGCAAGGAAGCTGAAGCTGCAGAATCAAAAGGAGCCAGAGTCAATTTTTCCAGGAAAAATGAAGATCCCACGGAGGAGGAACAGACTTCCTGAGAGGCCTAACATGAAGGACACCTTTTAGGAATTGGTTAGCCTCAAATCTAAAAGCTAAAGGAGGAGATAAAGAAAGGCGAGCAGAGACAGCTGATAAATGGGCCTTAATAGAAGAATAAGCCAACCCAGCATTAAGCAATTCACACAGGTAAGAGAGAAACAAAAGAGTATCCAAATTTTATCCCAGAGACAACCCCGTCTATGGAACAGCCTCCCCATCCATGTGAAGCAGAGTTCCTCCCTAATCCAATTCAAATGCAATTTGGAAAATTGGATGGGAAACCAGAAATTCATCCCTGGTTTGGCACCTATGTCGCTAATGCAGACAGGTAACCTGTAAATGGTTCATCTCCCAGGTCCATGCTTACACTTATCAAGGGTATCAGAACTCGTCAGAGATTTGGGATGCATGGCTAGGCTTAAAAAGGCTCTTGTGGTTGTTAGCCTAGTAAACACTTATGGACCTATAAGTGGATCCAGGTTTCGAGAAAGACACCAAACAGAAAACCTCTTCCATTTGGATAAATAGGGTTTCCTAGTATAGGGTTTCCTGGCCTCCTGCAAGAACCTAAGCATGTCCTCAGGAAAATGATGTCTATCTGGAATCAAAATCCTATCACCCACAGTGTCTACTGAAGAGTGGACAAGTGAGGATGAATGAGAGATCCCTTGTCCTGTGTGAGTAGGTCCGCCCTGTGAAGTAACATAATGATTGGCCTTGAATAAATGCAGAAAGGGAATCACCAACAAGATTTTGGAAGCATCCAGTTGAATTCTGAACAGGACTTTTGGAATGAAGGGAAGGGGAGGGAAAAAGCTAGGGCATCCACCTTCCAAACCAGAGGACCTTGGAATCTGGCACAAAATAGAGGAAGTTTTCTGTTCAGAGAGGAGGCAAACAGATCTATTTGAGGAGTACACCACTGATGGACAATGCCCAGAAAAACATCCCTGTAAAGCATCCATTTGTGTGATTGAGTTCAGGACCTGCTCAGAGTGTCTGCCACAATGTTTTGACCTGAGGGAATGTAAACTGCCTGAAGAGTCACTTGATAATGGACAGCAAGATCACACACCAGGAGTGCCAACTGGTAAAGAAAAAATCTTGTTCCGCTGTTTGTTTGCATACCAGATCATGGTGGTACTGTCTGTAAATACCTTCAAAGGTCCTGAGGAGAAGAGAGGATGAAAAGCCTGAAGTGCAAGCAGAAAAGCTCTCATCTCTTTGACACTGATGTGCTCTTTCTGTTGAACAGGCGATCACATCCCCCTGCACCTTTAGGGAGCCAAAAGCTGCTCCCCATCCCACGTCTGAAGCATCTGTGAACAGCTCCTGATACAGAAGACAGGGATAAGGGACCTTTGGATTTAGTGACAACTGCTGGATCCACCAGTGACGTTGCTTCTTGAGACAAGTTAGAAGAGGAACTACAAGTTCTAGGGGATGCACATGTTGAAGCCAAACTGACTTCAGAAACCAAAGAAACTTTCTCATGTAGAGTTTGGATGCCATGAATTCCAGAGCTCTCAGAAACTCCTTGTCCATAACAGAGGCCAGAGGAAGAAGAGTCTGAAAGAAGGAAATTATTGTCAAGGCCTTCGGAGGAGGCAGGGATGCTAGTACAGGCACCATCTAAATCCTACATCCCAGAAAATCATGGTCCTGATGAGGAGTCAGAAAAGACTTTTTGAAGTTTGCTGTGAACATCAGGCTTTGCAAAACAGAAATGGCAAAATGAAGATCTTGCAACAGTATCTCTGGAAAGGAAGCCTGAAACAGGAGGTTGTCCAAATAAGGAAATACTTGGATACCCTGAATCCTGCAAAAAGCAAAGCAAGGCATTTGGTGAATACCCTTGGGGTAGTAGAAAGGCCAAAGGACAAAGTAGAGAAATGAAAATGGCAGGAAGGAAAAGAGAAATCTAAAAACTTCATGAAAAGAGGATGGACTGGGATATGGAGATAAGCATCCTTGAGATCCAGAAACACCAGATAAGCCTGAGGAAGCAAAAGAAGGAACAAAGTCTGAAGGATCAACATTTGAAAGGAGGGCACCTTCAGAAAAGTGTTTAGATGAGAGAGGTCTAGAATTGGACTCCACGTACCCTCTTTCTGGGTACTAGAAACATCCTAGAGTAAAACCCCTCTCCCTTTAGGACACAGCCACCTCTTGAATAGTGCCTTGAATCAAAAGGTCCCAAAGCACCTCTAGAAAGGAGAGATGTTCCTGAGGGAGCTGACGAATACCCATAAAAGGGGAAGGGATTTGCAAACCATGAAAATCCCCTACCAAATAATAGACAGGACCCAGAAATCCTGAGTAATCTGTAGCCAAACAGGGAGGGGGGGGGGAGAGGCGAACACAAACAGGAAAGCGGCTGGGAAGACTAGGATAGCCAGACAGCACCTGGTTTATCTGGAAAAGGAGACTTCTGAGGCACTGAAGTCTGAGTAGCCTTAGCAGGAGGAGCCAGCTTGCCACCGTTTTTGCCCTTAGGAAGAGGGAGAGATTGCCTACAATCAAAGGCTGGCTTACTGGGGTAGTTTCTACCCTGAAAGGACTTGAACACAGCAGCAGCAGCTTCACCAAACAAGTGTTTATTATCCAGAGGGGCATCCATCAGCTTAACCTTAACATCATCAGGCAAAGGTTGAAGCTGAAGGCAAGAATACCTTCTTACCACTGACCCAAAAACAGCAGTCTTAGAGGAAGCATCTGCTGAATCATAACTACACTTGATGGAATGACAAGGCACCTGAGAGGAAGTCCCTAATAGGGAAACTGCAGCAGTTTTACCCTCAGAGTCTGGAAGATCAGAAATAACCTGACAAGCTTGGGATAGGAGAACCAACAAGTACCTGGACATATGGGTCTGATACGTAACAGCCCTAAAAGCCAAGGTAGCAGAGGTATTCTTGCCTAGCCTTTCCGTGATCCTTCTATCTTTATCACAGTGCATTAACTTGGGAGAAGGAAGTAAGTGAGAGAGCTTGTCAGAGGTAACAGACACCAATGAGGGGTCAGCAGAAGGACACTTGTACAAAAATTTACAGTCCTCAGACACCCTATAGAATCTATCCGGTTTCTTGGGAGCAGGGGGCTGAGAGTCTGGAGCCTTAGAAACATTGGAAAATATATCCAGCGAGGCAGCCAATACAGGGGGAACAGCAGATGACTTGGGAAAAACCATCTGCAGCAACTCATAGTATCTTTTATGCAACTCAGAGACCTCAGCACAATCTTGTTTAAAGAACTCAGTCATCCTGGAAATCGTGTCCCCAAAAGATCTCTCTTCAAAGGGAGTATCAGGACTGGTAAATTCCTCTTCCTCTGATCCATCATCCAAAGGAGAAGGAATATGAGAACAGTAAGCAAGGAATTCCTCATCTAAACCCAACTCCCCACAGAGGAATCCTGTTCCCTGGATCTTTTTAGGGAGTAGATGACCGGGGGGGGGGGGGGTTGGAACAGAAACTCCCTTTGGAGGCTTTAATGCCATCAAAGCACTAAACAAACTCGAGTGAAGGCCTGCCATTCACTCTGGAGATCCTTAGGAGCAGGAGAAATATGTTTAGTCTTTCACTTTTTCTTCAATGGGATGTCAGCCTTAAAAAATTTGGAAGGCTCTGACACAAGACGGCATTCAATGATGGTAGTAGAGACTTCTACTCTGACTAGTATCTGAGGAACACCCCTAGGCCCCTCAGAAATAATCAGCTGTAGTTCCCCCTGAGCATCCAAAAGAGACATCAGCAAAGCCTCCTGGATGTGCTTAAAGTTGGATCCCCATCGGCCTCCAATCCAATCATGGCAGAGGAATCCAATGACAAACCCGGGCGAACCTCCAGGCATTCACTCATCTTGGGAGAGACGTCCAGTACAGGCTGAAAAGCAGAAGAGTCTGGCCTACACTTCTTCACTGATGGCTGTCCCTCATAGTAGGAATTCCACTCCATCGTGTCTTTCGCAAGAAGCTTAAGATGATGATTTTCCATAAACAGCACCAAAGATGATACTCTATTACAAAGGTTTTTAAGTACAAAGGCCTGACAAATGGAACAGGACATATGGTCATGAGAGGCAACTAAACAAAAATGACACTATGTGTGGTGGTCTTTATTGGGAATCTGTCTCCCAGACTGGCATTTACCCTTCTTGGATGACATAAAACCCCACCAGCAACACTAAAAAAGAACACCAATAGGGTACTTATCTGTAATGGCTTGGTGAACCACCAATGGAATGGGTGTTCAGACTGACAATCAAGCAATGGCATTTGGACTAGTGGCAAAAAAGTTCGAAGGATGGTACACCCGGATGTCACCTATATGTGCTACACTAGTCAAGGAGCATACATGTGACGTATGGCATACCTAAAGGCTTTGGTACAGTGGCTGGATGTCGGGCTGCCCTTGGCAGGGGATCCTCAATGTAAAGAATACTGCAACAGTGAAATGGAAGGACATCTTCAAGTTTCTTCACTCTGTATGCCTATTCATTCCCTGTAACACCTGTTTAGGGGGCTGCAGTAACATCAAGGTGGATACAAGGAATGGACATTTTCCCTGGCCTATGAAGCCTCCTGTGGCAGTCTAAGTGGAGTACCATAATGCAAACCCCAGTGTCATCTGAACTTCTATGAATATCCCTGTACTTGAAACAGCATATACTGCTTGGTGGGTATTTGTTCCCAATCCTGACACTGTCAATCACAGAAACCAGCTAAATCAAAGTGTTTCTTTATTACTGAGACTAACCTGCCATCTCTTCCACCAGGGTTGGCACACTGACAACAAACATTCAATGCTTCCCTGTACCTGCACCTCCTTTGTCTAAGCCACTCATCCAGCATGGTCATCTAGGTCACAGTCATCGTTTGAATTCTCACTCATTCACAGCTGGCCAATACGATATATCTTCTGAACATATACTGCATCTATCACCCGGAAAAGAAATCATATAAATGACATTTAACAGAAACGAAGTGTAATCCAATGTGTCAAGCTCTCAAAGTCAAATGCCTGTGCAACCCTACATTTCGTACTCATGTATACAAGGCCATATATGTTAGTCTTCTTTTGAAGTTTCACTAAGTCTTTCAGGAAACTGCACTTGAATAAAAAGGTACAAAATATATTTATGATTAGCTTTGTACCTTACAGACTTATTTATTTACTATTTGGTAACTGGGCTGGTCCAAAAACTCTTTTTAGCCACGACCTGGGCAAAAAGGCAAAAGAAAAAGTGAGAACAATTTTAAGGTTTACAGTACAAATATTACAGAAATTTAATGTTTACATAAGACACAATATACTTTAGAATATGTTTCCACAAATGAATGGTTAATGATAATATAACTAAGTAAATAAGTTCATAAGTTCATTTGTTTGGTGTTCAATGGCCCCAAGAGGGTTCAAAGAACACTAGTTTTTTAAAATGTGGGCTAAATATGTCATTGCCTAACCATGTATACAAACTGTGCTTAAGCAATATAATAACATTTCTTGAAGTTATGACACTACACTGTAATCTGTTTTAAATTTTAGGGATGACCTAAATAATCCATTTCCCTCTCAAGGAGTTCTTAAAGGTAGGTAGAAATTAATATCTTTATATTTATGAATTAATGGATTGGGATTTAAACTGACATTTAGAAGGGCTTGAAGAAAGTAATCACTGAAAGCTTTATATGACAATATTGCCCTACTTCTAAAATATCTGCAATGAAGAGTATACAAGTTCATATACTTACTTCTATTTTAACTTACATGTTTTGACAACAGAGATGTGTCTAGTAAATGCTATTTGAAACAATTCCAACTTTAGTAATCATCCGTAATTATATAAGCAAAAGGTGTCATTATAGTCTAAAATAGGTTTTAAGTCAGTTTTGTACAAGTTAAAAATATGCTTATTTCTTAACAAAAATGATCTCAGCAGAAGTTCTAAACTGCTCACTGATCTGAATTTTAATATAATTTAAATGATTATTATCCATTATATTATCAAGATCCTTGGTTATGTTAATATTGCTACCATTCAAAATCAGCTTCTTTATCAGTCTGCCCAAATACATGATATGGCCAGAAGTGCAAGTCGGCTCTTCTAGTGCCAGGGGCTGCTTTTTTCTGATCTGGCACCCTACCCAGCTCTTCATTTGGAGAAAAAAGATCCCCTCCCCAACTCTGGTATTCCAAGCCAGATCACTCCTGTCTCCTCATCCTCTCAGGTCTTCATTAGTAGGGGGTTAAGACTTATTGATCCTCCTCATAGGCAGAAGCCAGATCAGAGAAGTGCCAAATCCTAAAGCCCTACCCCCTCACACTCTCAAGCTCTGCATGACAACAATGCATAAAAGGAGGAGGTTCCAGGCTGATAATGCCCTCATGCTCTGTTGTTGTGTCTTTCGGCTTTTCCCGGTTAGGGGTCACCACAGCGGAACTCCGGTCCGCTAATGATTGGCAGTTGATTTTTACGTACTGAGTTGCCAGCTCTGCCGCACAACCTTCAAGGAAGGTACGCCCATTCACGCATGCCTCCACACAGAAGACACTCTAGGTGAGAATCGAACTGGACAGCGTCTTACTGTGAGGCGACAATGCTACCGCAGCACCGCAGTTCATAAAAGGAGGAGTTCCAGGCTGATAATGCCCTCATGCTTTGTTGTTGTGTCTTTCAGCTTTTCCCGGTTAGGGGTCGCCATAGCGGAACTCCGGTCCGCTAATGATTGGCAGTTGATTTTTACGTACCGAGTTGCCAGCTCTGCCACACAACCTCCAACAAAGGTACACCCATTCACGCATGTCTCCACACAGAAGATGCTCTAGCTGAGAATCGAACCAGACAGGATCTTACTGTGAGGCGACAACGCTACCGCAACACCACCACAATGCCCTCATGCTCTGTGAGAGCAAAAAAAAAAAAAGGATGATCTCTTAACTTTGTATTAAACCCTTCATCTCTACTCCTGCCCATGTGTTTGCATGAGAACTAGGAACATTACAACAAAACAAACAAAATAAATAAATCAGTGGCGGCTGGTGACTTCAAATCAAAGGGGGGGCTGCAGGAGACAGCTGAATGGATGTGGCCAATGGGAAGGGGTGTGGCCAACTAGAAAGGGGAGGAGCTATGCTCAAAACCACAAAAACTAGCTAAATACACTGCCGTGGGTGCCAAACCGTCATTATGAGAGTCCAATAAAGACAAAATGAAGTGTAGAAGAATAAATATATTTCAATGCATTGGCTGCATGACAGCTTACTTAATATCTAGATGGAAACAAAGGTTGTGAGGTATGAAAAAATAAATTACTTTTTTAAATACATTAATGGAATGCCAGTCAAAATCAAGTACAAGAAAAACAAGCAGCACTCAACTCAAACCACTTATTGCACTGCAGTTCTAATTATAATTTATATTCAGCTTTATTAAAGTACCAAGTAACATGCTGAAAGTAGAAATCTCTGATGCCCCCACTTGTAAACATGTTCCTTATCCAAGAAAAGACCTGCTGCCTGACAACTACCTACTTGTTTCATGAGGAAAACATGATCAAAGTAAAAAATGAAAAGCAAACAAGAAATAAGCTCAAGATACATTGCTTAAAAGGATTACTGTACAGGTTATGGACCACACGACTGGAATTCTGTTTAGTTTACAGGTAAAGCCTGCAGAAATGACTGGAAGTCTCCAAGTGTAATGAGCTTCTTAAAATAATGTAATCCTGTCCTTTATTACAAATACCGTCATATGCATTTCAATACCCAAGGCTTATACATTATCTAGTTAAGTATTCTCTACATGGCAACAACAGAAAGGCTTTCAATGTCGGCAATTCTTTAACAGTATGCTTATTAAAGCTTACTTGCATCTTACAATCTCAGCCAAGCTTACCTGATGGTCATTAAGTATTGCTACTTAAACACAGAGCAACAGACACTTTGAGTAATAAGCATAAATCAACAGTACAAAAAATATGACAGAAACCAGACCATTCTGCAAAAGTCAAGGACAGATGAAAAGCCACTCTAGTACTTGTGTCTACCTTGGATGGGGGGATACTCTGCACATTTATACTGCATAACTACTCCTTGCCTTGCTTCAACACATCCAGAGTCACTACATGGGGGAGTGGGGTGCAACAAGTATGTCACAATTTGAAATGTCTCTGGCTGACTGTGATGACCCTGACACATTTGTCATACCTCTCAACCTCAGAGCAAGAAATCTGGACAAAGCCATACAAAGAAGTGGGACAAAGACCCAAAAATAAGGACAATTTTTAAAATATTGCTCTTATAAACTTAGAAAGATAATAGAATAGATCTTGCATTAGTATGAATTTTCTGAATGGTATGAAATCTGAAACTCAAATGTCTGTCATTATTTTCTAACTTCAGTCTTTAATGATTTGTCACTAATTTGCCAAAAAAAACACAATTTTATGAAAAATGGACTAAAAATGTGATGTAAAAATATAAAATAGCCACACAATACAGCTGGGAACCTATCAAAGAAGGGACACTTTAATATTAGTACTGCTAACTTGAGCAGCTGACAAAATAAAAGAATCTACATGCATTTCTGAAATAAAAGTAATCTATAACTCTAATTATTACAGTTATTTCTTAATTGTAAACCCCCCATGTTTTCTTCCAAAATTGCTATTTTGCGGAGGGATTATTATTTGAGCTAAAATCAGAGACAGTTGAGAGGTTTGGCTATGCCTAATTCTATAAAGCAATTTATTTGCATGTACCTCTCAACCTGTTAATGCAATAAATCTGGACAAGGCCAAATATATTGGGGGAACATATAAACAGTACTAAAAATTGCTCTAGTATAAACAGAGACAGATGATAGAACAACAGGTCTTACTTTAGCATGCATTTTTCTGAAGGTTATGAAGTCTGAAACTCAGTGTGTCATTAGTGACTTAATTCCTAAATGATTTGCCAGAAAACCACACATTTTATGAGGAACAAACCAAAAATTAGAAGTAAAAATCTATTCATTCTTTGAAAATCTGGACAGTTGAGAGGTATAGTTCAGCTGGGGCTGTCTAAGTTTGCTGCCCTTCCCACTCACAAAATCATGGTCAAATGGAGCCTCCCCCTGCAGCCATTCCACTGATCCATTACTTGGCTATTTCACTCCATTTACCATAAACACTAATGTGCATACTGATTTACTTCTATGATGATTTGGACTTCATTTGAAAGTTTTATTTTGCATTTTACAGCACAAAACACTAAGACATCTGCTAAACAAACTTAGCATTAAAACTTCTCTGCCCTTGAAACTCACATTCATCGAAACAGCACTGTAACCCACATTCCCCACATTCAAAGAAAATACATTTTCCCAGTGGCAGATAAAGATTAATGCTGGGCTGTTTTCAAATCATAGGCCCCTTGCATATGAAACATACATGTGCTCTTTGATACACCTTCCTATTGTTTTGAACATTTTTTCAGTAAACAATGAAACAAAACGCATGCACCAATAATGACAAAACTGCCCAATTCAGAACATTTCCATCATAGAAGTCTACTCAAACTTCTACAGTCCACCATTATCAGTAAATATGCACAATTCTACAGTCCACCATTATCAGTAAATATGCACAATCTCTGAAGTAAAAAAGTCATCTAAATAATTCCACATTAAATAAATCTGTAACTAATGAAGAGGTTGCTGCTAGCAAGCACCTTTATATTTCATGGTTTCATCGAAAAATAAAGTGTCTGATGCCCCTGAGGAATAAATTGCCTACATTACATTAAAAATGATAAGCTAGTAATATTGCAATAGGAAATGGATGGCAAACTGATAACAGGCTCATAGTTAGTATCTTAACTTTTTCAGTACGGCAGCATTCACCCCTTGTGGGAGTAGAACCAGCAACCTTCTGCATCAAAAGCAAGTACACAAGTTGGCATAGTGGTATTGCTGACTTAGCATAAGCAGCACTAAACTTCTCTTCACCTACAGCTCTCAGCTCCTTGTAAAATCTACTCAATACTCAACTGCATCTCAACTTCGCAGCACAAGAAATCTGGAAAAAGACAAATTTATAGGGGGGGGGGGGTCAAAAGGCCAAACACCAGGGACACATTAAACATTGCTTGTATAATCTTGGAAAGTTGCTAAAATAAAATGCTGCGTTACCACCATACATTGTACTGCCAAGGTCCCTGTGCAAAAGAGTCAGAGCAACATACCACTATGCCAAATCACCTGCTTTGTGAAAGAAAAATGCTGTGTTACCACCATACATTTTACTGCCAAGGTCCCTGTGCAAAACAGTCAGAGCAACATACCACTACGCCAAATCAGCTGCTTTGTGAAAGAAAGGAAGACTGAAACTTAAATGGCTATCATTTAATGAATTCAGTTCTCACCATAGCTGTCAACCTCTTAGCACAAAACACCTGGACAAACCCAGTAATGAGGGAATACAGCCCTCAGACATATTCAGTGAATTCAGTTCTTGCCACAGTCGTCAACATTAGCACAAAAAACCTGGACAAAGCCAATAATGGGGTAATACAGTCCAAAAAATAAGGACAAATTTCAAATATTCATCTTATAAACTTAGAAAATTGCTAGAATAAAAGGTTGTGTTACTATGTATTTTCTGAAGAATATGAAGTCTGAAATTCAAATGCCTGTCAATTTTACTTCTGACGGAACAAAAACAATTTTCAGCAGAGGCCCAGGGAGAAATACTGCAGTCACATGTCTTTGTAAAATGGCAGGACACCAGAGCAAATCCACACAAACACAGGGATGAGATGCAGACTCCACACAGAAGGCACCCCAGCCAAGAATCAAACCAGAAAACCTATAGCTGTGAGACAACAATGCTACCACTGCACCATCAAATATGTAAGGAATTAAACATTCAGAAACCTGAAGTCTGAAATTCAAATGCCTGTCAATTTTATTTAACATCTGTTAATCAGGACAATCTGACTTGGAACAAAAAAACAATTTTCAGCAGAGGCCCAGGAAGAAATAATGCAGACATGTCTTTGTAACATGGGAGGACACAAAAGCAAACCCACACAAACACAGGGAGAAGATGCAGACCCCACACAGAAGGCACCCCAGCAAAGAATCAAACCTGAGAACCTGCAGCTGTGAGGCAACAATGCTACCACTGCCCCATCAAATATCAAGCATTGCAACATTTAGAAACCACAGATATTATGAGGAACAGATCAGATCAAATATGAGGCAAAAATCTGCAATTTATTTTTATAAATGGTGGTGGGTAGGGAATTCAGGTCCTTAACACCTGCATACAAGGTACAGGGTTCAAGCCTGGGTATCTCTACCCACCACCATTTGTTCTCTCTAGCCACCAGTATATAGTAACTGGGGCATTACACACACACACACACACACACACACACACACACACACACACACTCCTACCAGCCAAAGTAAACAACTAGATCAGCGACCTCCAACCAGCGATCAGCCCAAACAAGAACCAGTGATCAGCTCAGCCCAAACGAGAACACCAGCGATCAGCTCCTTCAGTGACCTGATATGCTATTGAAAAAGGCGGATGTAAGTAGGCCCTCTTTCTTTTAATTAGTGGTGCCATTAGTATATCGATCATGTTGTTGGGTTTTCTGAGTACTAGACAGCTTCAGAAATCAAATGTCATTGGGGTGGGGGGGTTGTGTGTGAAGCTTGAAAATAGGGACATACTTTCAAAAACAGGTACATCATACACAGGTGTAAATTGGGCTGAAAAGCGAAAATAAGGCCAGTTGAGAGGTCTGGTAGAAGGAAACAGATACTGTACAATGAGTCACAAATGTTAAGTATTAATAATTAAACTAAACTAGTTCCTTCAAGTTCTAACGCACTGAAGACAGAATTTTCCTGAATCAACTTGTCAGAATCCCAGTGCAATGAAAAGCCTAAAACTAGTTGTTTCTTACATGGGGAAACCCAAAACTGTACTCTCTCATAGAGGGCCAAGTCTCGCACATCCAGAAAACCTAAACATACCAACTCCAATGTTTCAAAAATGTGAGGAAAATGGGAATTCTTAAAACAGAGGAATTACTTCCAGCCAGTGAACACTTAGAAACTGCCTTTATAGTGCTTCCCTGTGGAAAAGATATACACGTTCTCCTTGGTTTAATAAAAAAAAATCCCATCTGGTCAGGACCGAGGGGGATATTTTCACTGCTTTCTCCCCTCAAATCCTTATTTTCACATCATTCAAAATATGTTTACATTTTTCCTTTAGTTGTTTTTTTTTTTCTTAAACTATAAATAAAGTTCTCAAAGCTTAAGAGTTTCAGCAAGTGTTTTAATAATTTGTGCATAAAAATCTGTATTCTTCACACACTTGGCCTTCACTTTATTTTTCATACTAGCTTTCCCCCCTTGATTAACTGTTAACACTGTTTTGTCACTTAATACATTTTCTCAGCATTCTCTAGTATTACCTTAGTGAACCGGACCCTATATAGGTAAATCCTTCCTTCCCTTGAGTTGAGATTGACTCACACTCAGTCACGAATCAGTCCACAACTGAAACTGTTTGATTCTCGCTCTTTTCCCAGCACATAAAGCCCGGGAAGAGAGCGGCAACCAATCAGCAGTATTTAGCCCAAGCACGTCATGTACGTGCCTGCGGACGTTGCAGTCCGAACCCCTTGCAATTCTATGCAGTTTGGAACCACACAGACTGCTGGGCATCACACTGATGCCTTCATTCCCTCACCGGGCTGCAACAAAAACAAACAAAAAAAAGTGTCTTTATTTAAAACCGCCGCAACCCGCGGCAGTTAAAGTGCGCATGCGCATACTTGCCGAGGCAGGAAGGAACCTGCCGAGTCGCGGAGCGGAGGCACAGTAAACAAAAAATAAATAAATAATACACTGTGTCACTAGTTCACTACTACGCAAAAAGGTACTTTTTCTGTTTTTTTGCTGAGGGGGCTGCAGTCCGGCAGTCCGATGCCACGAGCCGCCCCTGAAATAAATAAACAAAAGAACATGCTGATCATGCCTCTACACCACCCTAGATATGCTTCAGGAACTGATATTTACCACTACTGAATTAATTAGTTGTCCAGTCAACAAATCCTTGCTGAAATTAATTTGTATCTTTAAAATTATTATTGGAGACTACAACAAAACCAATTTTGCAGTTGTCTGAGTATTTATTGACCCAGCAAGCATTACCTACAGGACTTGTTGAAAAAAAACAAATTAAATAAGAAAGGGCCCTGCAGTGATCCCTACGGTACACCGCAAGTAACCAACAGGTAAATCAGACTTGATGCCTCTAACACTGACAAACTAACTTCTACCAATCAGCCATTTTACAGTCTAGTTTATCACAAATAGGTTTTATTTTATTTTACATTTGTTGACTGGGATAGTCCGACTGGACATATGTCCATTTTCAGCGGAGGCCCAGGGAGAAAAGCTCCACACATACACACAGAGAAATTACATGCTATAATCAGAGCACTATTACGTCACCACACATACAGAGAGGTATTGTACATAATAATTACATTTCAATAGCACACTCATGTCAGGATAAAAGTCAATACAGTCTATCATATTTAATACAAAGTAGTAACCTTTCAATAAGAAAGAAAACTAGAAGAAGACAGACATCCTATTTAGCATGTGTTTGTACTGTGGGAGTCAGCCAGGGCAAGAACAAGGACAAAACCAGCGGCTTTTAAGGACAAGTTTAAGACTATTTTTGAAATGGGATAGTGTGGGATCTGAGGTAAGCTCAGAAGGGAGTGAGTTCCATGTTTTGCCAACATAGCTGGCAAACACAGAGTCACCAGCTGAGTTGTTGGATTTGAGTGTTTGAACTAGTAGCTTGCTGGATGAGCAAAGTGTCTTGAGGTTACTATAAGGGGTTATGATGCTTTTAAGTACAGGCATGTTTTCAAGCTGGTAGAGGATTTTATAGGCTACTATTAATTGGCTGTACTGAAGTTGGTTAGGCAATTCAAGACACCCTAGGAGATTTAGGTTCAGACAGTGGTGCTGCACCAGTGGCAAATCTAACAATATGGCTGTAGCAGCTAGAGAGTTTGTTAAGTTCAGCCTTACTCAAGTTAGTGAAAAGAGGAGAGGCACAGAGCAGAGTAGATGTGTGCGGGCAATAACAGTCCTAGCTAGTGGTGTTAGAAATGGTTTAATCTTGTATAGAGATCCAAGTTTTTTTGTTAACTTTTTTGATGGTTTGATTAATATGCAAATCAAACTTGAGGTTATTGTCAACTGTTACCCCTATGAGCTTGGTACTAAGATCTGGGGAAATGATAGTTCCATTGTTAGATTTTATAGTAAAGCTATGAGAGGAGGCCTTGCATGTGGGAGAGAAGAGCAACAGCTTTGTTTGGGTTTAAAATTAGTCGATGATCTAAGAGCCAATTTTCAACAGTATTAAAAACATTTTGGGTTAGAGTCTGCGGGAGAGGTGGCAGAGCAAATCAGAGTGGAATCATCAGCATATTGAATACAAGATCATTTGGGGATATCAGTGTACAGGTCATTGATAAAACAGAAAATAGGAGGGGACCTAATATAGAGCCCTGGGGGACCCCTATTGTGATGGGTAGCAGGGAAGATAGCTTGTCTTGCCAAAGCACAGCCTGTTGCCTCCCACACAGGTAGGACTGAAACCATTGGGTAGCCTGGTCATCTAGGGGGATAGGCTTGAGTGTATTTATGAATAGTGGGTGGTTTACCATGTCTAAAGCTTTGGAAAGATCAAGAAAGACGGCAGAAGAAAGCTTTTTATTGTTTCAAGTTTTGATTGATAACATTAGAGAAGGAGAGGAGGGCAGTGGTGGTGCTGTGGAACGGTCTGAATCCATGCTGTGATTTGGCCAGGCAATTGTTCTGAATGAGATAGCTCAGAAGTTGTTTATGGATACACTACTCCATAATTTTAGCCAAGGGTGATAGAATGGCTATAGGTCTGTAATTTGATAGTTCTGTTGAGCTACCTCCTTTATGGAGTGGAATAACATGTGATATCTTCCAGACAGAGGGAATATAGGACTCTGATATAGTTCTATTAATCAGTATAGAAATGGGGTATGCTATGGTGTCCACTGCTTTTTGAAGATACTCAGCAGGGAGGAGGATCCACAGATAAGGTGGTTGGTTTTAGATCCTTGATTAGAGTTTGGATAAGTGATGTAGAAACACAGTGAAAGTTAAAGGAGAATTGGGAACTGATTGTAGAGACAGGTGGACTCGGGCAACCGGGAGATAGTTTGCTAGCTAGTGACTGGATAGTTTCTGTAAAGAAACTGTTAAAGGTATTGGCAACATCCTCTGAAGATTTTTGGTTAGTAGCTGAGGGGGTAGGAGTGGTAGTTTGTCCTGGGTGAAGAAGTTTATTTATGCCTGCCCAGAACTTTTGTGGATTGTTTTGGTGCCTCTGTTGTAATTGGCAATAAAAGTTTTTTTGTCTAGCATAATGGATTTTTTTGTTCATTCCTTAGCTGTCCATATCTGAGTTGATCAAAGGGGGATTTTGTGGTATGCCAGGTGGCCCACACTTTGTTTCTGAGTAAGATCTTTTGTCGGATATATTTCGAAAGTCATGGTGTAGTTCTTGTTTTAGTTGTGATAGAATGTGCAGATGCATTGCTATCAAGAATGGCTAGGAATTTGGTATTGAAGTATATTATGGCTCCTTCAAGTGGCAATTGTTTTAGGCTTGACCAATTACATGATTTGAGTTCATTTTGGAAATTAGTGGGGTTGAAGTTTTTATTGTTTCTTATTGTTTTGTAAATGGGTTGGTAAGGGATATCAGACTTATGCCTGATTATATAGGTAAGAAAATTATCACTTATATCATCAGGTAGGGTCCCAGTCCTGTGCATGCTTGGATGACTGTTAATGAGTATCCAATCCAGAGTACTTTCTTTGTTGTTAGGTTTATTGATTCTAGTAGGGGAGGATATAGTCTGAGTAAAGCCATATAGATTCATATGGATAGTGGGTGATTCTGAGTAACAACTATTCCAGTCTATGTTGAAGTCTCCAAGAATAATTGTTTCCTGGGGGTAGTTAGTAGCCAGCCAGGAGAGGATGTCTTCTAGGGTGTTAGCGTTATTACCTGGGGGAATGTAGATACAGACAATATTTATACTTTTGTTTTTATTAATTTGTACCTTAGTAATGAGGATTTCTGCATGATCAACTTGGGGTGATTGTGAGGAGTTAGAAGTCACATGAAGAGTAGTTTTGTAAAGTACAGTGATCCCTTCTCCCTTCCTAGTGGTAAGGTCTAATCTTAGTATGTTATAACCTGATGGTATTACTTCGTTATCTGTAGTTAAGGGTTTTAACCAGGTTTCACTGTGACATAGTATGTCTGGGGAATATGTATCTAAGAGGGCATGAAGGTGATTGACCTTATTATTTACGCTTCTAATGTTTAGGTGACTGACCAAGAGAGAATTCAGAGGTCTATTTAAGGTTTGAAAGTTAATGGGAGTATTGATAATGGGGCAGGAGCCGACTGGTGAGGTAGGGCCTGGTTTTGGATGGACATCACCATCCTTTCTGAGATTCCTTTGTAGACTAGTTGAGAGCTTCAGGAATTTAATTATCCAGCTTAGATAATTCTTGGTTTTGGGATTGATATATCTGGGTCTAATAGGGTGGTGATATTTTATATTTGAGGAGTTAGTTGTTGGGGGGGTTATTAAGTGGTCTAACCTATTTGGAATGGAGTGGCAGTTTGGCATTTTGGGTAGTGGAAACCTTGGTAGGACTGGTTTTCATAGTGGGTGAGAAGATATATAGCAAATATCAAGGGTAACAAGCAGTATGATAGCATAAATTTGGATGGTTTCTTTACGAGTGGCAGCGGCATTATATGGTAATTGACTTTGACATATACCCTAATTAAGTAACAGGATTAGTAGGGAAGGGTGAGTAAGGAGGGTCCTATTGCTGACTAGAGACTTGTTGATTGGTTCTAGAAAGAGGAGGAGTGGCTTTAGAGCTATAAATTTAGGACCACTAGGGGCGGGTGGAATTTGGGGGCAGGGTGGGGGTGTGGAGCGAGCCCGACAGGAGCGAGGGCAAGCGGTGCAGGGCTTAACCTGTCCACGAGATCTGCAGGGCCTGAGTATGCTACCTGAGTAGAAGACTTTTTAAAAACTCAAGACATTTTAAAAACTCACTTTCTATGTAATTAGAAGTTATGTACTTATCATAACTAGGTATCTGTGTTGTCTATTTTCATTCCACCTTGCTGATGGGTCTCTGATCTGATATCCTTTCCAAGACTTTAGGATCCGAGTCTGGAGCTCCTCCCTCTACACATAATGGACCAGACCCTTCCTCAGCTCCCTAGATCACGTTTGCTGCCCTATAACTGAAAAGGGTTACCACAACTACAGGGAAATAAAAGTATCTTAGGCTCAAACCTGGAACCCATGGGTTCTGAATTCTTCCAAGGATTTTACAAAGGTAACCAGGCCAGGGATGGATGGGAGGGGCATGAGAAGGAATGAAAATGGACAACACAGATACCTCATTATGGTAAGTACATAACTTCTAAATCTAATGTTGCCCTTTTCATTCCTCCTCACTAATGGGTCAGAGTCCCCAGCTACATAAGCCCTAGGTGGCCCTTAAGGAAGGATGCCAGAGCATGGACGAGCCAAAGGATGTCATGCTCCTAGAAACAATATTCCACTTATAATGTGAAACAAAGGTATGAGTCTTAGACCAAGTGTCTGCAGTACACACTTCATCAACTGAGACTCCAGAAGAGAAACCAGATGAAGAAGCCATAGCCCTGGGGGAATGATCCTTGGGAGATCTTGGCAAGTCTATACCTTTTTCTTAGAAAACATGAATAAAATGCAGTCCGTTATCCATTTAGCTAAAGTGATTTTTGAAACTCCCTTTCCTGACTTGCTTGCTGAGAAGGAGAAAGACAGCTGATCGGACTTCCTATGACTCTCTGTTCTGTGGAGGTAGAAACGTAATTGCCTGAGAACATCTAAGTGATGCAAAAGATATTCACCCAATCCTTTCTAACCTCTGACTGATTCTTATAGTTATCATGCAATATTTTATATGCCCTACTAATTCTTCCTTTTTTAATGGCAGCTTCTTTTCTAGATTCTACTAAAAACTCTACCAGTGCTGGCCTTTCATTTAGGACTACTCCTAAATACATCATTTCATCATATCCCCACAAATTTGGCTTTATTACTGAACCAATTAATATGTGGGTGCATAATTTACTGCTATTGCCTTTGTTTCAGCTTCATTAATTTTGTATACTGAAAAGATTTGAAACGGTCTCAAAATGTTCCACAACACTAAGAATCAATCAATTGAGGTTAGAAAGGACTGGAAAAAGAGACTGGATAAGCAATTCACAAAGAAACAATGGGGGGATATATGTACGTCTCCCAAATATGCGACAAAATCTAGAAGACTTACGATATTTGCTTGGAAATGTTTACACTGATATTTTTATACCCCAAGCAAACTCCAGAGAATTTTTCCTCAGCTAGACAGCAAATGTTGGAGGTGTAACAGGGAAGAAATAGGTAATTGGGAACATAATCTGGGACTGTGGTGGGTTGGGGGACTTTAAGGATTCCCTGCGGGATGTACTGTCGGAGATGCTGGGTGAGCAGATTGGTGTGACGAGGGAGATGACTTTTCTGAGCTATAATATAGAACTGGAATTGCCTAGACATGGAAAGGCCTTGCTGTGTCTTATTATGGTGGCTGCAAAAAGGCAATTACTAGAAAATGGAAATCAAAATCTAAACCAACTATATTAGAAGTAGTGACTATAGTAACAGAGACAAAACAACTGGAAATGAGATCTTTAGAAAAGGGTAGCAGCAAACTACACAGGAAAAAATGGAAACTGAGAACAAAACATATAGGGGAGGAATGAGGTTTAATTCAAATTATTCTATGTGGTTATTATTTTATTTTAATGTATACTACTGTGTTATATACTCTGTATTGTGTAAACTTTCCTTGTGTGTAATTATATATGGAGCTTTTCTCCCCGAGCCTCCACTGAAAATGGGCTCATTTTAGGCCCAATGGACTTTTCCGGTAAACAAATGCAATAAATAAATAAATAGGAAGACAGGACTTAAATGAGTTATGTAATGTTTGACTGAAAATGATTGGATAGATTATAAGTGATGTATAATGTTTGCAACTGGCAGTGTGTCAGTATGGTTTGTGATATAAAATCCTGGGAACTAGGATTGCGTTGGAGTAGTTTGTTTTCATTTATATAAATCTATGATTACTTATGTCATAAGAGATGGTTTAATAAAAATGTTTTTTCTTATTTAAAAAAAGGGGGGACAAGAATTGAATAATTTATGTAATGTTGCTTAGGTTATATGATATATAGCAATATATGTGGAGTATAATGTTTGTTAAAGTTAATTTAATACAGTTTGATTACTTTTGTATAAATGCAAATTGCCTATGTCACAAGTGATAATTCAATAAAGGTGTTTAAAAAAAGTGTTCCACAACACTGTACTGTCTCTCTCTGGTTTTGTCAGGTATAAAATAATATCTGCAAACAGAGCCAGCTTTTTTTCACTACCATACCAATTATATCCTTGAATTTCTGAGTCCCTTATTTTCTATGCCAATGGTTCTACATATAATGCAAATAACAAAGGGGGAAGAGGACACTCCTGCCTGCTACTTCTACTCAAGCAGAAATTATCAGAGAGGATCCCACATATATCCTTCCTAATCAACCTTATAATTTTTTTCAGGAAATGCAAATGCTTCTATTCCCTGCTCAAAGTCCCAGCTTACTCTGTTAAATGCTTTCTCTGTATCAAGACCCACCAACAACAATGGTATTTTCTTACATACTGCTTCCCTCTGGTTCATCACTGTTCTGTTAATGTTGTCAAATGTTTGCCTCCCTTCCACAAAACCACAATGATCCATATATATCAATTTTTGCATTACTTTTGCCATTCTTTTAGCCATTATAGACATGAACACTACTGTGACAAAGGGAGATACTGCCAGCCCAGCTAGCTGGAATTTTGTAAATAATTATATGTCATTGGGATATATCAAAATGATTTGTGTACGATGCTTGTGTTGCAAATGTATTAGAACTGCATGTCATGTGTATATCAAACTGGTTTGTACAGACGTGTGTTAAAAAAGTATTTTATAAAGTGCTTGTGCTTCAAATGTAACCACAGTGTGCCATACTGGAAAAGAACAGAAATGTACATGCACTATTGTAACTGTTTAAATGCATATATTTTAACAGTGGAAAACAGGATACAGGAGGTTAACTTCAGAAAAATAACTGAAATTAAATTACTTTATGGCTATGCCATAAAATATGGTATCTTCCATTTTCACTGCAGCAATGAGACACATTGTCTAAAACTAGGGAGCTTTCTGTATTGTCTCTTGGGTAAAATAATTACTAGTCTTGAAATGTGAAGGAATGTAACTGCTTTATGACTTTCAGCATCTGCCAAAGATCGGAGGTCTATGTATTTTCACAGGTAGATGCTACATACTGTTACCTTCCAGCAGTGAGGGTTTCACCTGGGATAGAGTCAGATGACAAGAAACAATGTCATTCTGCAAGCTATCCCAGCAGTAATATCTAAGATATTAATCTGAGAACTCTCTTAGAGAGACAGTGCATTCTGTATTGTCTTGGACTTGACAAAAACCATTCATCACATCTGCTCTGCTCTGTAAGTAAGTTTATAGGGTCTAGTAACTCTCTTAGATACAGTCGGGAATATAGTAAAGCTTAGTTTAGATATTTTTTCTTTATATGAGACTGTCCTGCAATGTTGTTTTAAATATTTCCTGTGGTTTTAAACACTGTCATTGTGATTATATACAGAGTATTTTCTTGTTCTTTTATTATTTATTATTAAATACATTTAAACCTTTTGTTGTGGCTGATCTGACTAGAGATATCCAAGTTTTGACAGTACTTGCATATTTATTTGTTAACACTGTATGGGCTACTCCTAATATCCTTGCTCTTATTCAAGCTACCATTTCTATTAGTATTAATATTACACAGTAAAACTGACACCCTTTGTTGAGGGCCTTAAAGTAGCTGATAAGGGGATCTAGTGGCAGTGATAACTACCTTATAGTCTGGGCAGAAGGGGGCATAGCTAGTAAACTTGTGCCAACCTTTCCAGGTGTGCATGTGTGAAAAACAAATATCCATGAGTGCATGCGTCAGCTACTTGGGAAGGGACACGAAGCACTGGTTGGACAAAGAAAGTGCTGGAGGACTTGGCTTGGACCCCTGGCTAAGGATGCAACTCTATAGCTGCGCCAGTGGGGAGTCTTACTGGGGATATCAAGAAATAGGGAGAAACAAGCCCTGGACTGACTGTGGTCTCTGTGTGTACTCTTAAGGGAAATTGCACATGATGCAGAGAGGTGGCATCTGGAAATAGTGTGTGTACCTGTTATCCTCCCAGTGGTGAGGATTGAGGCTCCTTGATTACTGGTCTAGTGTTGGGTTGTCACAACTATAATCATGGTTTAGTATTGAAATGAGCCTGTATGAAGCTGGGTCAGATGGATCTTTACCCTCTTAGGTATTACACCTACCACTACTTTCTTACAGGATGTTGGCACTTCTCCTACTCTTAAAAGACTGTTAAAACCTTGCAGATCTTTACTCATCTTTTCCCTCCTAGCTTCCAAAGTTCTACAGGAATAACATCTATTCCTGGTGACATTTCTGTAGAATGGTTATACATCATCATTTTTATCTCATCTCCTCCTAGTCTGTTAGTAGTTGAGCCTCCACCACCTCTAACATTGGCATATTTAACTCTTCCATAAACACTTCCATTTGTATCTTTTCTTGATTTCCATATTTCTCTATTTTATACAAATTTTCGTAGAATTTCCAAAATATTTCTAATACCTCTACAGGATCTATTGTTACCTTCCTTGTTATAGGCTCCTGAAGCTTGGTGACAACCCTTTCTACTTACTGTTGTCTGAGTTGTTGTTCTAAAAGTTTTGTGCTGTACTGTTATCAAAAACAGTTGCTTAACAGCAATCTTTCTAAACTCGTCCATATTATCAAGGTAATCCTTTATTTTCTCCTTAGCATTCTGCAGTTGATTCTCTTCTTGTTCTGTGAGATTCCCCCTATTTTGCAATACTTTAACATTTCTCAGTCCCTCTAAATAATTCTTGTTACTTCTTAACTATAGCTCACTGTCATTTCCACCATATTTTAAACTCCATCTTAATTTTATCCCACTCTCTTGCTATATTTTCAGAAGTAATTTCTACTCTCAATCCTGAATAATCTCCTCTACCCATTCTTTAAATTCCTCTCTTCAACAAATAGGTGGGAAAGCACCAGTTTCTCTTTTGTATTTCATTACCCTGTGTTTTTATTTTAGTTATTATTGGTGCATGATCTTAAATGGTTATTGGGTATGTATCAAGACCTTCAATTAAATGGACATGTTCTTGTGAAATGTAAATTCTGTCTAGTCTAGCCCAGTTTTTATATCTTAGGGAATAGTATGTAAATTCACTCTGAACTCCTATTACTGAATTCCAGTTTTCCATGCCAAACATTTTCATAAATTTCTTCAAAAATCTATCCTCTTTTGTTATACTTTCCCTTCTGGGCCCCCCAGAAACATCTGCACTGCTGTGAATCAAATTCCATTTCTCACCTATAAGTAATATTCCCTGCTGAAATAATTATTTCTTCCAGAATTTTCTTAAGCTCCACTACAGCAGTTTTAGGTGGAATATAAATACATACCAGTGTAATCCTTCTCCCTTGCCAGTAGCTCCTTAGCACTACAAATCTGCCATTATTATATTTGTTATCTTCTTCTTCTGTCATTATTGCAGCTTCTCTTGCAAATAATATAAGTGCTCCTCTTTTCCTTTTTCCCAGATATTCTGCTGATTAACCATCCTGAAAACCTTTGTTAAATTCACATGTTCAGTTCTTCCCAAGTGTGTCTCCTGTAACATAGCTGTATGTACTCTACATTTTTAATATAGCTCACTGTTCTTTCTTTTTTGTATTTATCTGTGAGACCATTGACATTTAAACACATTACAAAAGGCATCATCATATTAAAATGTTATTTCTACCTTTTATGTATAATACCTTTTTGTTAAATGTCTAGTTACAGCTTTTCTGCTACAAGCATACACTGGCAAGTTGAACTTTGTAATGGATATGACAGGAAATGACAATATAAATCTATGTCACATCTTACAAAACTTTTTGTTTTATTGAAAGCCCTCAAACAACCAAAACCCCCAATATCCCACTAAAACCTATTAATTTAACACCAACACACAAAACTGTGTACGTCTTCAAATATTGAAGTTTTACCCTCCTAACAGGAACAAATGTCCCAAACTGACAGCCACACTCATAGACTTGAGTTAACCTTAAAGAAAGGTTATTCGTATTATGATGCATGGTGCAGCCTGTTGCCTCTATTAAGTGCTGACTGGTTTTGTCTTATCTTTATATCTTTCCCAGCTGGGAAAACATCTGAATGTTTTCAAGGAACATTATCTCCTAGCCAGTTTCTTTTGTTCCCAGTAAATCACTCTCCACAAGACTGTAAACAATTCCTTTTCATCGGATTGTCTCCATGCAGACATGAGACCCAGACAGCCAATTTCTCATTATCAGAGTGTCTCCACGGAGACATAAGAACCAGTTCTCTATCAGATTGTCTCCATAGAGACATGAGGGACATATACAGAACTGCTGCTAAGCATACTTTCATTTGCTAGAAAAAAGCCTCATAGTATTCAATACTCTTTCATTTACATGCTTTCTCTTAAAATGTGTTACAAAAATCAATCTAAGATCTTTAATCCAGTCATTCCTCCATGCAAGAACAAGAAAAAAGCACATTAATTTTTTTCTTGTCATGCTCTGTTAACCAGGTTTTTTACCTGCAGTGCCTACATTTCTTAAAACTAAATAAGAAAAGAAAAAAAGAAGAGCAGCACCTATTTACAATCCCCAATTGCACAAAAATAACTGAGAAAACTTTACTTATACAGCATGCAAAGAAAACCATTCACCACAAAAATACTATTAAGAAAACAAAAATGTTTTATTTACTTACAGTTAACTTTCTTCCCTCTCTTCCCATCCCAAAGCATTTTTCTTAACATTAAAGGCATGAAGTAGGTCATACATTTTAAAGTTCCCCACAAGTCCAATAAATTCTGAAAAAACACAATATTTCCAGATTTTCTTGTTCTGTCATACTTCACAAATAGAATTATTGCATTATAATTCAACATTAGGTTACTGCTTTTATTATTGTTTACCTCCATCTCCCAAATTCCATCTCTGCTTAATTTCCAATGTAATCTTGATTCTTCTAGTCAACTCTTGTGCTCCTTTCCTTCTCTCCAACATTTTCCGTTGACACAGTGGAAAGGGTTTCACAAGTACAGTCTCTGTGTGGTCCATTACCAGAGGAACAAGCTCACTTTTTGTTGGACAAACTTTTGTATTTCCTCCTCAGCATGTACTTCATCAAAAATGATTTTGTCTTTCCAGGAGGAATATCTTGAAGACAATTGGATACAGCAGTTTGAATCTCACACCTGTGTCTTGACATTCCCTGAATAGTGGAATGAATTTACTCCTCTTCTGCTTGGTGTACAATGGGTAATCATTCTCCACAAACACTCTGTTGTCTCCCACTTTTAGAATTTTGTCCTTCTGCCACAGTTTTGTCAAAATTAACTTCTGCTGGTAGGATTGCATCTTTACTATTAAAGGTCTAGGTTGCTTTCTCATAGCCAGGTTTGGAGCATACAGACAATGTGCCCTTTCAACTAACAACTCCTGTTGTGGAATACCAGTCCAGTTGCTTGTTTGTGCTTTCATAAAATTAATGCAGTCTCTTCCCTTCCAGCTTCTCTGGTACAGCTGAAAATATCAGGTTTTCGTTACATACTCTGTCCTCTAATTCTATTATTTTTTGAAGCATCTCTTCCTCAGCAGTCTCATGTTTAGCTAGCCTTTTCTTCATTTCAGCCTCTGATTTTGCAGCTTTACCCCTTCATCTGAATATCTGTTTAAAGCTTCTTCCATTTTTTCCAGCCCTATGTTGTTTATATTGATATACTCCATCAGTGTTTTGTTTAATTTAACCTGGTCTGTGTGCAGTTGTCTTATATCTTCCAGTAGGTTACTGGAAGCCATATCTGGAGAGTGCATTGCTTTTTGCTGAACAACTGCAGATCCTTCCCAGTCAGTGTTTCTTCCTCACTTTCTGTAGTGAGTTTTTCCATGTGCTCTGTATTTCTTTTTTCCTGGAATCCAGGCAGTACACTAACTAGCCAGTTACTGAAATTTACCCAGAAACACAAACATCTATTGGTCTTCTTTGTTAAGCTTCTGTTTTCACACTGGGGGAGCTAGAGTTAAGTTGTTATTCAATGTGTGCAGCCATCTTGGAAGTCTCAGGCCACTCAAACTTCTGTCATTACATTCCATCAATATCAGTCAATAAGCACAATCTCTGCAGAAGTAAAAGTCATCCAAATAATTCCACATTAAAGAGATCTGTAACTAATGAAGAGGTTGCTACTGGCAAACAACTTTACATTTCCGTGTTTTATCCACAAATTCAGTACCTGCTGCCCTTGAATAATTAATTGCCTATGTTACATTAAAAAAAATTGGGTAAGCTGTTAATATTACAATAGGGCATGACTGACAGTATGTTCATAGTTGCTAGGCATCTCATACAAAAGGAGTGCAGAACCTGTAGCCCCCCTTAAAATGTACCAAATAATCAGCAATTGAAAGGGGGCTGCAGTATCAGCACTCCATCTACATGGTGTGGGAGTAGAATACACAGTCTCCTACACCAAAAAACAATTATGTTATTAGCACTGCTTTCAAATTCTTCAATGCAAACAGTGACTTCCATTTGCTAAACAAAACTGTTGCACACTGAAAAGAGACTTGGCATGAGCAACAGTAAACTTCTCTTCCCTTGAAACTCACAATTCCATGAACATGCACAGAAACTCATAATTCCCTGAAAATGTACTGAAACTCAAACTCACAATTCCGTCAGCAGTCTGTTAGGTGTAGATGATTCAGGGTCTTGTCTCTGCTGAAGCTCACAATTCCTTCGGCAGTCTGGTAGTCAGTGTACAGGATTCAGGCTCTTGCCTCCAATGAAGCTCACAATTCCTTCAGCAGTCTGGTAGACGGTGTATAGGATTCAGGCTCTTGTCTCTTGTAACCAAGTTACAGGGTCAAGCCTGTTAAAGTTAATTGGCTAATCTGCCCTCCCCCCTAACTATGGCATTTCATACTATACATACCTCTCAACTTATTAGCACAAGAAATCTAGACAAAGCATAAAATAATGGGGGTGGGGCAAAGGCCCAAAAATACAGACAGATTTTAAATATTGCTCTTATAGACTTAGAAAGTTGTTAGAATAACAGCATTTTTCTTACCATGTATTTTCTGAAGGAAATGAAGTCTAAAATTTAAATGTAATTGTATGACATTTCAGTTTTCAGTGACTTGCCAGAAAACCACAAATTTTATGAGAAATAGGCCAGAAATATGAGGTGAAAATCTGGACAGTTTGAGAGGTATACATACGTGTCAACCTCTTAGTGCAAGAAATCTGGACAAAGCCTAAAATAATGAGGATACGATGGCCAAAAAATAAGAAATAATTTTAAATATTCCTCTTTTTTAACTTAGAAAGTTGTTAGAATAACAGGATTAGTGTTAGCATGCATTTTCTGAAGGATATGAAGTCTGAAAGTCCTATATATATATATATATATATATATATATATATATATATATTATTTAGTGACTTCATTCCTCCGTGATTTGCCAGAAAACCATAAATTGTATGATGAAACAGACCAAAACTATG
Organism: Protopterus annectens; assembly: GCF_019279795.1. Taxonomy (NCBI): domain Eukaryota; kingdom Metazoa; phylum Chordata; order Ceratodontiformes; family Protopteridae; genus Protopterus; species Protopterus annectens. Next base: position 818,943,217 of record NC_056728.1, on the reverse strand, counting down.
AGGCTAAATCTGGACAGTTGAGAGGTATGTTAAAAACACACAATCACATACACAAACACCTACCTTCTCTCTCTGCTCTCACACAGCAACACACACACACACACACACACACACACACACACACACACACACACACACACACACACACACACACACACCTTCTCTCTGAATATAGCAGTGAATGGCTAGTTAAATTCCAAGCCCCCCCCCCCAACAGACACACACAAACACACACTCCTCTCTCATACAGCAACCCACACACCATCTCTCATGGAAAGAGAATTGCTAGTTTAAATTACATACACACACACACACAATTTCTCTTTCACACAAAAATGATCATAATGGCTAGTTCAAATTATACACACACACAGGCACACACACACACACACACACACACACACACACACACACACACACACTTTCTCTGTATGGAACAGCTAGCTTAAATTTTGTGTGCAAGTAAAATGTGTTTACATCTGCATTGGAGTGCATGCGACACACACAAGTTCCTCCCTAAATGAGAAGAGGCCACCACAGCTGTGTTACAAAGTATTTTTTATTATTATTAATTAAGTAAAACCATAATGTTGAAGCTCCCTGGCCAGTGGCACCCCCCCCCCCCAAGCCACGGGGCCATAGGCGACTGCCTACTGTTGTCTAGTGCTGGATCTGGCTCTACATGCACCCACCTCCAATGTAAACTAAAAAGCATCTTGGCAGCCTAGTGCCTTCTGATGCCCATATAAGCTTACTAGTGGTACTTATCAATACAGTGCTTATATTTCTGAAACTGAGTGACACTTTCAAGTCAAAATCTTTGGACATCAAATCTTGATATTTAGTTATACATTGTACTTGTGCCTTTAGGTGCATAGGTCCGGAACAACTGAATGCTGAATTACTGAGTACCAGTTTACAATTCACAGTATCCAGTACTGGAGTTTCAGGGGCAAACAGAATAATGTATTAATTTTAATGTTTACATACTAGCAGTTCCTGAGAAAGCTGGCAGATGGAAAGCATCTATATTACATAATCAAACTTTGAAAAGTTTGAACGTCACATGGTCAACACCATATGATCAAACATTTAAAAGTTTGAAAATGTAATAAAAAAAATAAACCAAAGAAAAAACCTACCTGAACGGTTTAAGAAGGGGAGCAAAACCCCCTGCACCCAACACCCCCCCCCCCTTTAAATATACCAACTCTGAGACCGCACTACAGTGCAGAAAAGGGAAATCTTCCCATTCCGCACTGTACGGAGATCTCTGCTGAAACATTCAAACTTTTAAAATTTCGATCATATGGTGTCGACCATATGACGTTAGAGCTTTTAAGAGTTTGACAACGTGATATAGACCCAATGGAAATGCATTAAAAACTGGGGACAGCAAAGTGTGTGTAGAAAATGATTATTCACTGTACACCAAGGTAGAAGATAAGCAAGTTTATCCCAGAAATCAAGGAATGTAGGCAGGCATGATTCAAGCTGCTGTATCCAGCTACAAATTTTTTTTTCTATGGACCAAAGACATTTTTGAAGGAGGCTGAGGAGGAAATAAAAGTCTATCCAACAAAGACTGAGCCAGCAAGTGGAAGGAGACTCTGCTTATCACTCTTCTTACAATAACAAAGCCCACAGAGAGACTATACTAGAGAAACCATTTTCAATGCTCCAAAGGCAAATGCTTGAGACACAGAAAAAAGCATAAGAGCTGGCTAGAAGAACCAACAGTAGCATGGACTTCAACCAGAAACTGGTATTGGGAGATGCAGATGATGTAAATAGACAAGTAGCATTGTGAACGAAAAATGGGAAACCATAAAGCATGAATCCCATTGGATATAGCAATAGAAATGTGAAATGTGGCTTTGCAAGAAGAAGAAAAAGCAAGACTGGATTTTGACTGTGTTAAACTGGTGGTTGATCTATAAAGCATATACCTTACTTTGTGTCATTATTGTATAGAAGGACACTAAAGGGACTGAAGAAATAAGTTTTGTTGTTCTTAATATTTGTAAAAAATGACGTAAATTGCATGTTATTTTGTAAAGCAATTGTATATACTGTGCACTCAGGGGTATTCCAAAGGTTAGGTGGGAGAAGTCTCATCAGTGGCTGCTGCAGAAGTTAAAGATATTAAAGCAAACATATTTTAATTGTTAGGTTATCCAAGTTTCATACTGTAACAACGTAAGAAAGGCTGGACAAAAGAAAGTTAAATTGAATACAATGTTGAGATCTCTGGCTGCTGAGAAGTGGATATAGAAGTATATCGATTATAATTAAGAAAATTTCTCCTGTGCTTACTTGGGTGGACATCTAAATTAATATCCTTGGTTTAAGATACAAACAAGGGATTTTTTAAGCAAATAGACTTGAAAAATAAGATTACATTATGAAAGGCATGGAAAATGGTAGTTATTTCTAGCATTTGCAAAGTAATTGTCTATCTTTTTCCATATGCAAACGCTTTTAATGTTACAAGAAGTCTCTACAGGTGCAAGCAATTAATAATGATAGGTCGTTCATGAATCAGCAATGTCATCAGCTGTTTTTTTCATTATCAATTCCTTTTACATGGAGAAGAAAAGTCTGCAGGTGCAAGCAATTTATAATGAGAGGTCTGAACACTGTCTGCTGACTGAAATGTACAAGCTGCAGTGTAATTAAAATGTAAAAGTATGTTGGCAAGCAGCTTAAAGAAAAATATATAATGTCTGAAACTGTGGAAGTGAATATGTTATACAAATAGTTGCCTCCCAGCAGCCTTAGTACTTCAATGTGTTTAATATAGCAGTGTACAGTTTGCTCAATTTATTTAATGGTAGCGAGTGCACTTTCTCTTAGGGATAAAACAAAATGATTGCTGAAAACATATATGCTGTTCTTCATATCTGAAAGGGGGAAACGAGATTAGAAAAGAAAGAACAGCACAGCTGTGTAAGTAAACTTACCATAACAGTAGATATTTGAATGATTACTGCTGCAGTAGCCTAACCTATATGGATTATATCTTGCATAGGATATAACAGCCAGCCAGCTTCCAAAGCTTCAAAGTACCTTCCACAGGTCCAAACCATTAGACAGCTTGAGCTGGGCTGATTAAAAGGCAGGTTTAGGCAACAAGTCCTTTAGAGCTTTCATGCCAACTGTGAAAAGCAGGCTAAGCCCTGAGAGGACTTTGCAAGAAAAAAAAATCAACAACTGTTAAAAAGAAACAAAAACAAAACAAAACAAGGGGAAGTGGAGACAGAGTAGCTTTGGCAGCAGTGATCATTTGAACATCTACTGTTATGGCAAGTTTATTTACGCATCTGAACTATCTTTATCATACTGATCACTGTTGTGGTAGCCTAAGCTACATGGGTAGATTACCAGAGTGCCTTGAGAATGGACCTAGCAAAATCTGACCTAGGCCTGAAGAAGGAATCTAGCTTGCAGTGCTTTATAAAAGTATGTACAGAGAACCAAGTTGTTGCTTCGACAATCCAACCCTTTCCAAAAAGCAATAAATTAAGCTAAATCCCTGGTACAGTGAGTCCTGACCTTGCCTGGAATACTTTTGTTGTGGTGAGTATAACTAAAGGTAATAACCTTAAACAACCAAATGATCTGAAGGTATGAAAGATTTAGTTCTGTCAAGATAGTGCTCGAGTTGTCTGTGGTCATCCAAGGTATGGAGTACTCTTTCTCCCTCATTTTTAGGTTCAGGTAAGAAAACAGGAAGATGGGTGGTTTTGCTTAAACTAAACTTGGATACCATTTTAGGCATAAAAGAAGAATTAGATCTCAAAGAAACCCTGTCTTTGTGGAAAAATGGGATAAACTTAACCTATCATTAGGGCTTTCAACACAGATACTCTTCTTGCAGAGGTCAGAACAATCAACATAACTGTTTTCCATGTTAAGAACCTCAAGTCAGCCAGATTAGCTAGTTCAAATGGAGCAAGTGCTGAGTCTCTAATGCAAAATTAAGATCACAAGGAAGGGACACCAGTTTTCTTGGCAGTCTTTAATGCAAAACTCATTTCAAAAACATTTTGACATGAGAATGCTTTGCAAGAGGAGGATCCATGGACAGACATGCTGAAATGTCCGATGAGTGAACCTTGATGGAGAAATAAGAAAGGCCTCAGTACAGTAACTCACACAAATATTGCAAAACCAGACAACTGGCCACAAATGTTGGCACCAACTAAGAAACCTTTTCCATTTCCTTATATATGATTATTCAGTAGCAGGCATTCTTGCCTCCATTAATACCTGCTGCACGTCCTCAGTAAACAGTTACCTAAAAGGTATTAAGACCCTATCGTCTAGGCAGTCAGTTAACTTTTTTGGGGGGGTTGGGATACATCAAACACCTCAGTTCTTGTGCGAGTAGTTCCAGTCTGTGAGGAAGCATGTAGTAATCGCTCTTGGCCAATTCCAAAATGGGAAACCACTGTTGCTTGGGCTAGAAGAGAGTCACCACAATGATCATAGGGAGTTGTTCTGAATCTTAACAAGAACCCTAGATATAAATGGAAAAGAATACAGGAACATTCCTGTTCAAAGAAAAGGCATCTATCTTCTAGGCCTTCTACATGGAGCCCTGGAGCAGAATTTTGCTAGTTGATGTTTCAGAGTGGAGGGGAAAAGGTCTACTTGTGGAACTCCCTAGAGATAGATCAAAAGATTGGAAGACTCCTTGATCTAGTTTCCATTCATGAGTGTTTACCTTTGTCATACTCAGCTTATCTGCCACACAATTTTTCTATGACAGAATGCAGTATGCCTGTACAGTGAGAATGTGCTGTAAAGCTATATCCCATGCTAACATGTCTAGTCTGCAAAGCAGGCTGAGATCTGGTTCTTTCTTGCTTATGTACCACATCAGTGAGGTGTAGCAATCTGAAGTGGTCCTGGGGACCAGAGGTGATTCAGAGAGTTGAATGCCTTGATAAGGGAAAGCATCTCTTTCATGTTTATTTACTTGTGTCAATCTTTCTTGTTCAATATACCTTGCACTTTTATCCCCCTTGACACTGCTCCCCAACAAATGTCTGAGGCATCTGTGGTAACTGACTGCTTAGCAGCACAAGGGGAGACCTGGTTGCAGGGCTATTATATGTCTCTACCAAATTACTTCTCTTCTCACAAAGGATGTCGGTGGTGAGGCCAAAGAAACTTCAGAGACTACTGTATCTTTCTCATATCGAGTCTCATCATGGTATATTAATAATGCCATGAGACCCAGTACTCTGAGGTATGCCCTTGCAGAGACTGAAGACTGAGTAGAAACCACCTGGAATTTATCTAAATATAGACTTACTCTTTCTTGTGGAAGAAAAACATTTTGTATTGAGGTGTCTAACATGCACCCTAGACATGCAATCATGTGTGATGGAGTCAAAAAAAAGACTTCTACATATTCTCTTATAATCCCAGTCTACATAGCAGAGCTTTTACTCAAATGAGAGATTACTGGCACTTTGAAAAAAGACTCTGCAAAGATAAGTAAGATGTCTAAATATGGAAAAACATAGATACCAAATGGTATACACAATTGTAAACATTCTTGGAGTAGTGGACAGCCTAATGGGTAAGGCTGAAAATGTGGTCCAGAAGCATAAAACCATAAGAATTAGGATGAAAAGGAATGTGATAAGCATCTTCTAAATCTTAAATTTACAAAAAATCTCAAATGAGGAAGAAGGGATAACAGGTTGCGAAGTGAAACTATTTTGAACTGGTCACTATCACATATTAGTTTAAGAAAGAAAGGTTCAGAACTGGTCCCAGGCATTTTCTTTCTTTGGCAGAAAAAAACATTCTTGAATACAAACCTTTTCCCCATTGGGAAGGAGGAACTGTTTCTATTACCACTCGAGATATTTTGTGCTGTAGGACAGGAAGGAACAGAGGTATTCAGTCGGGTGAATGAGGAATAATTCCATGGAAAGGGATAATTTCTTCCCATAGCCATTTGTAACCTTGCTGAATCAGCCTTACAACCCATTTGCCTGAAATAATCTGTTGCCAAAGAGAGGACAGAGATTCAGGCTTTCTGGAAGAGATACAGCACTGCCAGGGTAGGGGAGGGAGCAGGGTCTCTCATATAATTATTCTGCTTTATTTCAAAACAAGTTTATTGTTTTAACATATAAGAGAAATATCATAACAATTTTATACAAATAATTAAAAATAGGTATTATTATAATATTCAACAAAACAACTAAAGTATTTACAAAGACATCCACTACAATCAGATCAATTAATTAAACTAAAATACTGTGCTATTGAAATTTGAATTTTTTTAACAAATTTTGTAAATTATCCCATACAATAAAATGTGATGTTTTTCTAGTTGTTCTCATTCTAATTGTGCTTATTTCCATATGACACATTATATTCATAACATTTTTAAATTCATTGAACGAAGGAGGTGTATCTGAAATCCAATTTCTAGTTATTATTTTCCTAGCCACTGCTAGGATAGACCATAACAAGGGAAGCTTAATCATTTTAACACATTGAGGTACAGGTGTGTTGAATAATATAAGAGACTTAGAAATAATGAAATTATCTGTAAAAGAGCCTGCAAAATTCATTAATTGACTTCCAGTATTCTTTCAACTTCATACAGTCATAAAACATATGAGCCCAGTCAGCATTAATTTCTACATTACATCTCTTACATAGATTATCTTTATTATTAATTTTATTCATCATCAAAGGTGTACAAAAAGATCTATGTAAAAATTTCCATGTATAAAGTCTCCAGACAATGGAAGATGTAGTTCTATAAGCAGATTCCAATATATATTGTTTATCTTGTTGAGTTGGTGGGTCCCCATTAATAGAGGTGAAATAATTCCAATATGAATCTACATTGTAAAAAGTTTCTTGTCTGATAATTTTATGTATATATGAAAGTTTACCTTTATCAGAAACTTTATGCTGTAAATTTATTATCAAGTAATCAATCAGTTTTGGAATAGATTCTTTAACTGTTAGAGACATTAGATCTATTCTATCAATGAGATGTTGTCTAAAGATCTGAACCTCTAACCAGCAAGTTTCTCTTAGATCAAATTCTTGTTTTAAGAAATCTAGATTTTTAACTTTATTATCAGATATCAGCTGATACCAGTACTTTAGATTATTATCTATAGCTAAATGAGCTCCTTCAGAAGTAGATGACATAAGCATACCCTGAGTATAAATTATAGGAATACAATAAAATTCCATTCCCTATACTTAGGGTGCATGAATATAAAGTTATGATAACTAATAATAATATTTAATGGGTAACAGACCATATGTTTAGGTGTAATAGGTGAAGTACAAAATTCCTTTAGCAACCACAACATGGAGTTATTTATAATCATATTTTTATGTGTTAAGGAGATTTTCATGAAGTGCATACTAATTAGCTCCCAATAATCTTTCCATTTTGCGACATATGACCGATCTATTAATAAAGTAATAACTTTTATAATAGAAGAGATAATATATAAATTAAAGTCTGGAAAAGAAATACCCCTTGAGACCAGCTATTAGTATGTTTCTTTAATGCAATCCTAGGTCTATTAGGTGCCCATAAGAAATTTAACATTAGTGTATTCAGTTTCTTGATAGTTATTTTTGTAGGTGAAAGTATTATTGATTGTATTAAGTATAAAATCTTGGGGAATATTATCATTTTAATAATTGTAAGTCTCTCCTCCATAGTAAAAACATATTAT
>NC_056728.1:818907978-818930478 GCF_019279795.1 Protopterus annectens | reverse complement strand
AAGTATATACAATGGAATGTTACTTACTGTTTATATTAATAGAGTTAAAAATAAAACATATTATTTACTCTTATTTAGTTCTGATTATTATTAGTTAAAGCATGACAGATTATTTACAAACAAGCATAACCAGTATAATCAAGAAAGTATAATTAGAAATAGCATTTGAAGAACTTATAAACTTTTACAAGAAATAAATATGTTATTATTCTATTAATGATATTTTCATTACTGTTCCCTGCCTGCCCTGCCCGACCATTTACGCAGTACATAATCTAAATAGAATGTCATTGTTTAAACAAAGAAAATAATAAAAGAAGAAGGAGAAAAAAAGATAAAGATAAAAAATGTATCAAATTACTAACCTTACTTTTTCAGAAAGAAAACAAATCGAGTCACAGCCTGCCATTAAATCCTCAGACATTTTGACTGGTTATGAAACAAAACATTTCTTTGCACATAGAGAATAACTTTGATTAAATCTTTTCCAAAATATTTGTGGCTTTCTGGAAATGCAGTAACTATATTCAAAAAGATTAATAATGAACTAAAATGATGAGAGAGAAAAAAAACATATAACAAATCATTTGTTTTTTAGTCTCTTCTTCTTCTCTGAAGTCTTCCAGGAAGCTTCAGTTGCCAATCTCTTTAATGAAGAACTAGCCCATTCCATTTCTTCTATTTTATCCGAAATCCTTTTTTCTTTGACAAACAGTAAAGCAGAGTCTAAATCATCGAAGACCTTAGGACCATCAGGAAGGAAGATTTTAAGCTTGGCAGGAAACAGAAGGTATGTTTTAAACTGTGCTTTTAAGCTCCCTTATTAGTGGCAGAAAAACTTTTCTTTTAGCAATTACCATGGAAGAATAGTCATTGTCAAAACGCACAGTTGTCTCATTAAACTTAACAGGAGCTTTAGCCCAAGCAGATTTAAGAACCATCTCTTTATCAAAAGATGATAGAAATCTAACTATAACTGATCTAGGATAGTTTTTGTTAGAGTTAGTATTAGCTATAGATCTATGTGCTCTTTCGATACCAAAAGAGAATGCTTCTGGTAAATCTAAAGTTTTAGGGAGCCATGTTGTTAAAAAAGAAGTAATATTGTTACCTTCAATATTTTCTGGCAGTCCAAAAATCCTAATGTTATTGCGCCTAGATCTATTTTCCAGGTCATCCAGCTTTGTTTGTAAATGTGTATTTTGTTTCAGCAAAAACTCAATGTTGATTTCCTCTTCTTGTATTTTATTTTCCATGTCATTCACAGCTTCTTCTATGCCTGTCATCTGGATCTTCTGTTGTTGCAGGTCCATATGTAACAAGTCTATTTATTTTGTAGTTTTTTCTATGAAAGTGTCTATTTTAGTATCCATTTTATCCATCTTAGCAGTAAGTTGCTGGACTATAATTATCAGAGACTGAAGTTCTTTCTTGATGCTGGAGTCTTGAGAATTTGTCTTACTGGAACTCATTTCAGACTGATAAACTGACAGGAAAATTTCCAAAGTAATTTCTGACAGGAATATTATTAAGATTTCCTTTCTTTTTTAGATATAGTTCAAGAACTATATAAAACAAACATATTTAGAAAGAAAATTACTTCAAGAATTAATTTTTAAGTAATTAATTCCTGTCAATGTAATGAAATTGGTGGAGCTGAAGAAATCTGCTGCTATCCTGTGTTCATCCTTGGCCACGCCCCCTATTCTGCTTTATTTGACTGTCCTTTGCTCTGGGGTGTTCTTTCTTTTTGGAACCTCCCTGATATTTTTTAACATTTGCTTACCGTCATTTTGCTGAGACTGTTTAGTTTGTTTCCTGACAAAAGTGGATGAGGAAACAGAAAATTTCTTGGAAAATTCGGGGAAGGTGGGCTGAGAAAGCTGAGAGATTCCTTGCATCAGCTCATACCTCTCATCACATTTTTTGATAACCTCTGCAGCAGAGTGTCCAAAATCTAAATCTATGTCCAAAGGAGAGTTTAAAATTCTCATATTTTACATCTTCTGGGAGATTCTGAGAACACAGCCAGGTAAACCTTCAAAACACAGTATCGGTGGCAACAACCCTGGATATAGTATCTAGAGTCATATACATACTTTAAACAGTGAGTAGTAACCTCAGAAATGGAAGAAACTAAACCACACAAAGCAGATTTTTCTTCACAGTAGGGAACTGCAGGTAAAATGTTCCTCATAGTTATGTCTTGCTGGTGTCATTCTAAGGAGATCCAATATTTGTCAGCTTGGAAGGACATGGTGAGCAGACCATGGTCCTTTGCCATGGATGTTCGGCACCTTTTCCCTCTAGGCTTTTGAATATTGGCTAAGCTTTGTCTGCCCCATAGTGCCTTTTTAGACAATGCCAAATTGACAAACCTACCATCATAGCAAAATCAGCTCAACAGAACCTCAAGGTGTTACTGCTCAATGCCAGGAGCCAAAATAAAAAAAAAAAAAAAAAAACTATACTCCCTCTAAGCTCTCCTCACACTCGAGAATATACACACCCACCCAGTTACTGACATATGGTTTAAAGCGGCAGAGAGTACCCCAGAAGAGCAAGGTTTCAGTGCCTTCCACACCTTTAGGCCAGTAGCTGCACAGACAAGGGCTAAAAGTGGAGGTGTCTCAATATAACACTAGGGTGGTCAAACAGGATGACATGGTGGAGTTCCTCTAAGTGCAGATCACTACAGACAAAATCCTGTACCATATCTTAGCCAGCTATAGGTCACTCTCTATGTCCCAAAAAGCTCACAATGCATATTTTAACCTACTAAAGACATTTAGCATCCAACCCCTCTATAGATTGAGAATCCTTCATGGCCTCAAATCTGTAGGCAGAGAGATTCCTGGAATTTGTAAATACAAAGACCCTTGACAAAATAGTGAATGTACTCACTACTGCAGGCTCCAAAATACTGGATCTTGAGCTCACAAATATGGGAGAACTGCTGCTGAAATAGCACAAACCGACCATCGATCCTCAAAAAACATCACAGGAGCACTCTCTTTAACAGCAGAAAAGTTCTGAAGGACATGACAACCAAACCTGTCTTTTAGTCAGCTCAGCTTGAGTTAACAGTTTGGGAGTGTGGAAGGTGCCCTGAAGCATTGGAAGCTAGATGGCTGTTATATCCTATGCAGGATATAACCCATATAGATTAGGCTACTGCAGCAGTGATCAATGTGATGAACATCAGACATCAATTAGAGAAAGTTGTAACACAGGCTCTAATATGTGCTTTATCATGAGGTACCCTTAATTTTACAACAGGTAATGTTCTATGGTTACCAGCTATCAATATGGGGCAATTTCTCCTAACTAGAGAGGTAATCCATTTGTTAAAAATGTACATAGTTTTCTTCATTTCTTGCAAATTAAAAAGGGATTTGGATTCTAAAAACTGATTTTGTCTTTTGTTTTAGTGTTTTCACTGAAGGAAAAACTTCTTGAAAAATGTCACATAATTCAAAAGAGTACATGTACATCCAGAAGGAAAAGGAAGCAAGGGTCCCTCAGCTAGGAGGTCAACAAAAGCACAAGGGCAAAAGCTAGAAAAGAGGGGGAAGAAGGGGGAGAGAGGGACCGAATATTGCAACAGTGAAGAGAAGGTCATCTACTGTTATGGTAAGATTTTACACAGCGGCACGATGATTATCCATATCACACTGCAGTATTCTTTACAGAAGGGAAAGTACAAGAGCTTAGAAGTAGGCTGGCAGGAGAAAGCACAGAAGAGCCCTCTACAGACCCATGCAGAAAAGTCCTGGCAAAACCCACCCTGTCCCTGGAAATACCATCCAAATTATAATGTTTAGTGAAAGTATGAACAGAGGACCAAGTAGCAGCCTCAAGGATGTAATTAGTGTCCAAATCTTTTAATAAGGCACCACGAGACAACTGCCCTTACAAATAAAGACATCTGCCATGTAAACAACAACAAAAAGAAATGGCCTCAGAAATCCAGGATGAGATGGTTTGCTTGGAAACAGCCAAACCCAAAGTACTGTGATGAAAAGAAACAAAGAGTGAACTGCCTTTGTTTTATCAAAATAATACCCAAGCTATCTATGCAGAATCAAGGTGTGAATAACCTTCTCACTGGCAGACTGGGGAGAAGGAAAGAATGTGACTAGACTGAATAAGGGATAGCTCATTAACCACCTTAGGCATAAAACAAGGATTAGTTTGAAGGGACACCCTGTCTCTGTGAAAAATTAAAAAAGGAGGAATAGCCATAACAGCTTGAAGTTCAGACACTCTTTTGAAGAAAGTCAATAGAAGAACAGCCTACCAAGTACAATGTTGCAAGGAAGCTCAACTAGCAGGTTCAAAAGGAGACTGAGTCAATTTTTAAAGTACAAATTTCAGGTCCCAAGAAGGTGGAATAGGCTTCCTGGGAGGCCTAATATGAAGGACACCTTTAAGACATTGCTTGATCTCAAACCAAGAGGTCAAAGGAGGGTTCAAGGGCAGACAAGCAGGGATTTCTGATAGGTGAGCTTTAACTGAAGAATATGTCAACCCAGCATGGAGCAGATCAAACAAATAAGAGAGAACCAGAGTAACCCCCAAAAACACTAAACAGAAAATCTTTTCCATCTGGACATATATGATTTTTTTGTAGAGGGTTTTCTGGCCTCCTGCATAACAAGGAGCACATCTTCAGAAAAAAAGGTGCCTAAAAGGAATCAAAACCCTATCACCAATAGTGTCATCTGAAGAGTGGACAGGTGAGGATGGATAAGAGATCGCCCGTCTTGTGTGAGAAGATCCACCTGATGAAGGAACTTTTTATGACTTTCCCTAACCAAATGATAACGAAGGGGGGAACCAATGTTGTCTGGGCCAAAACAGAGTTACCAACAAGAAACTGGGACATTCCTGTCTTTGTGCAGGACACATGGCAACAGAGAAAGGGTGGAAAGGCATACAGAAACATTTCCTTCCAAGGAAAAGACAGGGCATCCACTTTTCAAGTCAGAGGACTTTTTACTCTTGAACAGAACAGAGGAAGTAGCCTTTTCAGAAGGGAGGTAAAAAGATCTACCTGAGGAATACTCTACCAATGGAATACATTCAGGAACATGTCTCTGTGAAGCATCCATTCATGAGCCTGTGTTCTGGACCTGCTCAGTGAGTCTTCCACTAGGTTGTACTCTGAAAGATTGTAAATGCCTGAATAGTCAATTAAAACCTGGGAGCTAAGCTGCAAAGGAGATAGGGCCTTGTCCACAACCCCCTTCCCCTCTTGTTGATATACCACATCATAGGAGGAGACGGGGGTAAAAAATGGAACAAAAAGCTTGCACAGCCAAAAGCAGAGTTTTTGTATCTTTTATGCTGATACGGTCTAACCTCTGAGTAGGAAGCCAGAGATCCTGGACCTTTAGACAGCCACAAGAAGCCCCCACCCCAAATCTGAGGCATCTGTCAACAACAAGGGTAACCCCCAATTGAGAAAGAGTTATTGAATCAATCACTGAAGCTTAAATTAGAGACAAGGAAGTAAACTAACAGGGAACTCCAAAGGGTGGCAATGCTGAAGCCACAGTGATTTGAAGTACCACTGAAGTTTCTTCATATGGAGCTTGGCGAGATGAAACACGGAAACAGTGGAGGTCATAAACCCCAAAATCCTTAGAAATTCCCTGGCCAGGAGAGAGGACAGATGAAGGCAAGACTGGAATAAGGTTGTCAGAGGCAAAAGCTTGGGAGCAGGAAGAAAAGCCAACATGGGAATAGTCTGAAGCATGCACCAAAGAAAAAAGATTATCCTGAAAGGGCAGCAGAACTGATTTCTTATGATTTATGATGAACCCCAGACTTTGCAAAAGACAAGTGGTAAAGTGAAGATCCTACAACATACTGCTGGAAGACGTTGCCTGAATGAGGTCATCTAAATAGGGGAAATCTGTTTCCCTCAAAGCCTGCAAAAAGTAATGACAAGAGAAAGGCATTTGATGATACCCTTGTTGACCAAATGGCAAAGAAGAAAACTGACAATGAGAAAGAAACATAGAAACATAATAATTTCCTGAACAGAGGGTGAATGGGGGATATTGAAGTAAGCATCCTTGAGGTCTACAGATTTCAAGGCTTGGGGAAGAAGAACAGGAAACAAGGTCTGGAGAGAGAGCATCCAGAAAGAAGGGACCTTGAGAAAGGTATCGAGAAGAGAAAGATCCAGAATAGGACTCCACATACCCTCCATCCATGAAATTAAAAAACATTCTGGAGTAAAACCCCTTTCCCGCTTGGGTGGGTGGAACAGGCTGAATGGTGCCCTGATCTAAAAGGGACTTTAAAGCCTCTGGGAAATGAAGAAGCTGTTCTTGAAGAGGTTGTGGAATGCCTGAAAGGGGGGTGGGGGGAGTGGATTTTCAAAACATGAAATAACACTGATGAATGACAAACAGCACCCAAGAGTCTGAGGTGATCTGATGACAATTTAGAAAAGTCATAGAAAGGCAGAGAGACAAGGGGACCTGGCTGAGGAGAAGAGGAAGCCAACTGTCGAATGGAAAATTACAGTTGTGTACCCTTACCATAAATGTAGATGTTCAAGTGTACTCACTTGTTGCAGTCAACACTCTTGGGTTATCCTGCCAGGGGTAGCCCTCAGTCGGACCAAATTCCAGAGGCTTAGTATTTCTGCATCAGTTGCTGTCACTCCAGGACTGACGTCAGGGCGTCAGTGGTATAAAAACAGGCAGCCAACATCATTACATCACTTTTTCTTGCCCCAGATGTCAGGAGACCCCAAATAGGAAGCTAGGTTATGGTGGAATAACACCACCAGTAGAAAGTAAATACCAATAGCCATGTAAAAAGTGAGGATGAGAGAGACAAGGGGGCTGGAGGGTGGGCAACCAGGACTGCAACAGTGAATACACTCGAACATCTACATTTATGATAAGTGTACACAACTGTACTATGTTTTTCATGTTTCACTACTGCATTCATCACACTTGGGTCGGCAGTCAAGAAGAGTTGGGGCTGGCTAGAATGCCCTGCATGACTGCGGTTTTACAGCCTGCCCTGGATTTGGAAAAGATAGGCAGGTGGTAATGCTGGATGAAGGTATGACCAGAACTCCATGTTGCAGCTTTCAGGATGTCCTTGGTAGGGGCCCCTCTGAGAAAGGCTGCAGAGGTGGAAGTTGCCCTAGTGGAATGGGTTCTGACCCCTAGTGCGGGTGGTTTCCCATGGTGTTTGTAACAGAAATGAATACAGTGTGCTATCCATTTGGAAATGGTTTGTTTTGATATGGCCTTGCCCTCTGCCCTCTGCCCCTGGCCCCAAAATTGTATTTTGGCGATTTTCTGCCTGGGCCTCGGCTGAAAACGGACCATTAGCCCAGTTGGACCTCCCTGGTTAACAAAAGTGAAATAATAACAAATAATAAAATAATAATATTGAGCTTTTTTCACAATAATGTGAAGTTCAACCCATCATATCTATAGCAAGATATTCACAGTCCAAGATAAGACAGTTGTCCAATCCGCAAAGAAAATCATGACAAAAATATGTTGTTAGCTCAAAACAGGACTATTATCTTGTACTTATTTTATGCAGAAACACTCCATTTCATCTCACGGGACTTTCCTTTGTAGATTCATAGATATTCCAAAGCCCCTGAGTCTCATGACCATTCTCTCTTTGCCAGTACTCATCATCGGGCCTCACATATCTTTCTCCATTAGGGCCATAATGGGCAATCCTGGAGAAAATTTGTGGATACACATCCTATCATTTGATTTATGTTTACAGATGATATTCAGTCACACTGAGCTGTCCCTTCACCATGTTTTATTTTTCTGTTGATGAAGATTTAGGTCGCTGATTCCTGTATTGGTGAAGATATTGGACTAGTGGAAAAATAGGAGGTCCTGGACAATTAGGTCTTAAATTGCGCAATAAGAGAAACCAAGATTTCCCCTCGCAGTCTGTGAGACAGAGAATAAAGTGATAGAGCTTCAAGCCTGTCTCGACAGCCCAAAGGACTTTACACCTGTGATCATTTTGGTTAGGAATCTTTGGGAACTTTCTAAATGTGTGATATGTTTAGCAAGATACATCTCAAAGGGGGCATTGTACATGATAATTGGCCTGATCAAAACTGAGTATAAAAGATTGCCTCTTTAGACCTTGATGATATTCATAATTTCTAATGCGACATCTGTAACTAACACTGTGTTGGTTCTTTCTTTCATCCAGTTTGCTATCCATCTTGCTACATACGGGACAATTTTTACAACATTTAGCTTTTGTATGATATCAGCATGGGGAATGGTGTCCAAGGCTTGGGCCAGGTTAAGATACGCCACTTGCACAGTATAGTCACCATCTGTAAAACAAGCTCGAAGGCAAGGTTCATCCAAGAATTTTATCCAAGAAAACATCCAAGCAGGCTTTACACAGACAATCAATATAAGCGCTTCCCGTCCAAACCAAATTTATTAACTTCATCAGACAATTACATAACATAAAAACCTAGCATAAATAATTCAAAAAAACAATGACATCACTTCCCCTATTAGCATTTTAAAGACATATACTCCCTACAATATATTCATGTACTTCACTTAAAATGAATTAATGTAAATGAACAAATATTTAAAATCAGGAACAAAAACATAGAATGTCACACATTTAAAATATGTATATGCGCATACAAATTAAGTACAATAACAATAATATATAATAATAATAAATATTAATATCATCATCTTTCCAAAGATTTCAGACGTAACATACATTTCAGAGAGCATTGGTCATTCAGACCAGGACTGGCAAATGCATTAACTTTAAGCTGCCAATAAAGCTGTCTTTCCAACAATCGAAGGGGCCAGGGGCCCCCTGATGTTTTTAGTGACATTGTCGATAATCAAAAGGCGTGCCCAGGGTTTTCGGGGACCTGTTTAGCCAAAGCATTTGCAATGTTGAGTCTCCCAATATTATATTGGTGTTCGTATACTCTGAACTTAAAATGTATCTCGGTTTTACCAATATAAAACACTGGGCAGCATTGGCATAGGGCAATATAAACAATACCACATCTTTCACAATTGTATCTGCCTTAATCATATACGTCACATTGTTGACAGTTAAAGAATTGGCTACTTTCATAAATTTACAAAGGTTGCATCTACCACATTTAGTCATGCACATTAGAGGAATACCCTTTGGTGTTATTGTCCAAGATGTTTTTTAAATTGTTCCCTCATTTAAAAATCAGTCCAGGGTTGACATTAATTTTATGCTGGATGAAAGGATCATCTAAAGATTTTCCAATTTTTCAATAAGATCTCACGCAAGAAAACAGCATCCATACAGAAAGCTGTAATAAATTTAAAGGAATGAGCATTATCATTCTGAGCAGATTTCCCAACTACAGCACTAAGGTGAACGTTTACTGCTACCCCATCAGGGGGGGATTCCACAATTTCATCAAAGGTATTGTTCAGTAAGGGTTAAAACCACCCACTATCCCTTTTCCTATGTACTTTATCAATAATTTCCTCAACAAGTGCATGAGGGCAACATCTCTTAAGGAACATGTTTTTTAGTTTGCCACATTCAGACAAAAAAATCTGAATCCAATGTGGTCATTGCAGCAGCTCTTACTAATTGACCTTTTATAACTGCTTTTATCTGGAGAAATTGGTGAGAACTGTTAAAGTGTAATAATGTGTTAGAGTATGTGGGTTTCCAAAAAATCTTAGCTAGATATCTCCCATTAATAATATCCTTGATAATTCCACATTCAGATAGGAGATAGTATCAACCTTAAATTCAAAAGTAAATTTAAGGAATGATGTGAAGCCAGAGATAGTATCGACAAAGCTTACTGCATCGGTTATATCACCCTGAAAAATGATAAAAATATAATCCAAGAAACTAGTATACCAGTAGATTTTGTCTTTATATGTGGGGTTCTTAAATAAGAATTCACCCTCCCAGTACACCATAACACAATTTGCAAAACTACCCCCACAGGGGGAGCCCATAGCAACACCTGTTTGTTGTAAAAAATATTCACCACTGAAAATCAGCATATTGTTGGATAAAAAAAATTTCCAACAGGTATTCAAATAAGGTCAACTTCAGTGCTTAATACCCCTTTTATAGAAAGAAATTCCCTGACCCAACTAATGCCAAGTTCATGTGGGATCACTGTATATAGATCCTTGACATCAATGGTCAGGAAAATAGAAGTTATGTTCTTACCATAACGTTCCATGTTAGTTGTCTTCTTCTCGCCTTCTTCTTGCTGGATGGGTTCGGAGCCGACCTCGGCCCACTGCCACTCTAAAAGCTCGAGAGTTGGTTCCACTGGCTTGAGGCTCCCCTTATATCCCACAATGCTAGGCGTGAGTTACCTCAGATCTCGTTTGTAAGCTAGGCCCAGCTTATAATAGTAACAGAATAACTATAAACAAAGTCCACCTCTATAAACCAGGGAGAAGAGAAGGGTGACCTACATCCTGATCCAGGAAAATATGCACAGCAGCATATACCTAAAGTAAAGAGGTGGTAGAAAGAGAGGTCACAATCAAAACTCCTCTAGGTCTGTCCAGGCCAGGGGGAAGGAGGGTGGAAGAAGAAGGCGAGAAGAAGACAACTAACATGGAACGTTATGGTAAGAACATAACTTCTATATGTTAAGTTGTCTATCTCGCCTTCATTCTTGCTGGATGGGACCGCGTCCCTAGCACCTTGTCCCGGGTGGCCTAATGGAACAGACTCTTGAGAACAGTGGAACCAAAGTTAGCTCTATGCCTAGAAGCTAAATCCAACTTATGATGAGAAATGAAAGTGTGAGGAGTAGCCCAAGTAGCCGCTGCACAAATGGTGTCAATAGGCAGTCTGTCTTGGAAGGCTACAGAAGTAGCCAAAGCTCTGGTAGAATGGGCTTTAGGTTTGTTAGGCAGCTTTTGGTGTCTAATTTCATAAACAAGGGAAATCAGAGATGTTAGCCATCTAGATAATGATACCTTTGAAACTGAAAGTCCCTTTCTGCCTTCTGCATAAAAGACAAACAGCTGGTCAGATTTTCTTAATTGTTTGGTTCTATCCAAATAGTACCTTAACTGACGATGAACATCTAGCCAATGCAATTTTTGTTCAGACCTGTTAGAATATTCTGGAAAAAAACACAGGAAGGTCAATGCTTTGATTCAGGTTAGACGCCGAGGCTATCTTAGGTAAAAAAGACGGGTTGGTTCGTAAAGATACCCTGTCCTTATGGAACAACAGATAAGGAGGTCGACAGCTGAGTGCATGAAGTTCTGAAACTCTTCTAGCTGAAGTAATAGCTACCAGAAAGAGTGTCTTCCATGATAGCAATTTTAAAGAACAGGAGGCTGCAGGTTCGAAAGGGGAAAGAATCAAAGAACTAAGAACTAAATTTAGGTCCCAAGGAGGAGGAGGATTTCTTATAGGAGGTCTGAGTAGAAAAACTCCTTTCAAAAAGGCTTTGCAAAGCTTGTGGGACATTATGGCAGACTCTGAAATGCCCACATGAAAGTTAGAAATAGCTGCCAATTGAACTTTAAGAGTAGAAGGAGATGAACCTGCATGGAAGAGTTCAGCTAGAAAATCAAGAACCATTTGGATGGAAGCAGTGAAAGGATCTATGTCCCTTCCTTGAGCCCAATAGGAAACGCTTTCCACTTACTCAAATAAATCTTCGAGTGGAAGATTTATGGAAGCTATCAAAATATCTCGGACAGAGTGAGATATTTGAGGAAGCCTGGCTAAGGTTGGAATTGGAGGAACCAAGCAGTGAGGTTCAGAGAGGGAAGGGAGCGATGAAACTGACCCGACTGATGGATCAAAAGATCTGGAACTAGGTCCAGATGCCAAGGTCGCTCAACAGAAAATGATGTAGAAAGGGGAACCAAACCTGTCGAGGCCAGTAAGGAGCAATGAGGATCAACGAGGCCTTCTGAGCGATAGCTTTCTGTATCACTTGAGAGATTAGTGGGAAGGGAGGAAATGCATACAGAAGTCCCCGGGCCAAACTTGGACTAGAGCGCCTCTGCTGGGCTGGCCTGGTAAAGGGAATAGGGTGAAATAATCTCTGCACTTGCTGTTTTGGGAGTAGCAAAAGGTCGCAGCAAGGCTGACCCCACTTGAGAAAAATTTCTCTCACAACAGAGTCTTTCAGAGACCACTCGTGAGGCATGAGGATAGCTCTGCTCAATTTGTCCGCGATTTGATTGGACTTCCCGGGATGTGCGTTGCTATCAGAAACCGCTGAGAAGAAATCGCCCATTGCCACAGTCTGAGTGCTTCTCGACACAGGGGGTAGGACCTGGTTCCGCCTTGTTTGTTGATATACCACACTACAGACATATTGTCCGTCTGGATTGCTATCGTTCCCAAGGGAAGAGAGTCTTGAAGGGCTTGCAACGCTAAAAGCACTGCTCTCATCTCTAGAACATTTATGTGCAAGTGGCATTCGTCTGGTTGCCATGTGCCCTGGACAGTTCTGCCCTGATAATGCCCCCCCCACCCGATCAGGGAGGCGTCCGTTGTCAGAGTAGCAACCGGAGGGGAAGGGACAAAGGGTCTTCCCAATAAGAGCTGAGGGGAAGACATCCACCACAGAAGATGATTTCTGCATGTTTGCGTAATCATGATGGTGTGGGACATCGAAAGTTGCTGGTATGACCATTGCGTGAAGAGCATCCATTGAAGGATTCTCATGTGGAATCTGGCTAATGGAAGCAGAGGTATGGCAGCCGCCATAATCCCCAACACTTTCAGAACTAACCTGGCTTTGATTCTGTTGCTGCTGAAGAGGAGCGAGACCAGTTTGTGTACGTCTGTTATTCTCTGATCTGTTAGTCTCGCAGACATGTTGACTGTGTCTAGATTTGCGCCTATGAAGGTAATAGTACGACAAGGCGACAAAACAGACTTTTCGCAATTTATTGAAATGCCTAAATTTTGACAAATGCGAAAGGTGTAGTCCCTGGCCAATAGAAGAAGATGCTTGGTGGGAGCTGTGAGGAGCCAGTCATCCAAATATGGAAACACCGGGAATCCTTGACGTCTCAGGTGAGAAGCTACCACTGCCATGCATTTGGTAAACACCCGGGCAGTGGTGAGACCAAAGGGCAGGGCCCTGAATTGAAAATGACTGGTTCCCAGCCTGAAGCGGAGGAATCTTCTGGAGCGTCTGTTCATTTTTATGTGATAGTACGCATCCTGAAGGTCTATAGAGCACATCCAGTTTCCCTTTCCCAATAGGGGAAGGATGGACTGCAGCGTGACCATCCGAAATCTTGTTTTCTTGACTGACTTGTTCAAGATACTGAGATCCAAAATTGGTCTCCAGTCCCCTGTTTTCTTTGGAACTAAAAAGAACCTGGAGTAGATTCCGGATCCTTGCTGGTCTGCTGGAACTGGCTGTATTGCTCTTTTTGCAAGCAGCTTTGAAATGTCCAAAGCTGCAAGATCCCTTTGGGCGGGTGGAACATCTGGAAGGGATTTTTTTGATTGGTTTGGAATGCAAACGAAGGGAATGGTATAGCCTTCGGAAATGATGGACTGTACCCATTTGTCTTGAGTCAGGGATAGCCAGGCTTCTGGGTACAGTGACAATCTTCCCCCGACTGCCTCCGAAGGTGGGCAGTCGGGCAACACCTCAGGGATGCTGAAAAGGCTTATCAGAGAAGGCTTCTCCATTGCCCTGGTTCTGCGGACCCCCCCTGCCTCTAGGGCGACGTCTACCATTGTTGTTCCCCCCTCTGCCTCTGGCGGGGAACCGACTCTGTGCGTCAGGCGAAGTCCCTTGAGATTGTTTGCGGAACCACATTTTCCCACTTTTCTGGCCTTTGGGGTAAGCCCTAGAAGGAGTGGAGAAACGGACTCCGACGGCAGAAAGAGTCTTGCCATCTGTCTCGCACCTAGTCAAGGTTTCTTTCACTTGAGGACCAAAAAGAGATGATCCATCAAATGGGGAATTAGTGAATGACGTTTTAAAGGGGTCCGCAAAGTTGCATAGCCGCATCCAGGCATGCCTGCGCAAGGCCACACCTGTCCCTGCGGCCCTGCTCGCTCCATCAGCCGCATAAGAGAGGAGGTGCATGGAGGAGTTAGCTATGGAGTTCAGGGTAGCCAGCTGAGTGTTCATCTTGTCTTGAAAACCCGCAGCAGTAGGATCCTTCAACATGTCACTCGCTTCTTTGATCAAGTCTCTTTGAAGACGAGTAAAATGGCATAGGTAGTTCAGCGAAGTCATAGCAAAGGTGGCTGACGAGAACATCCGCTCCCCGTACCTGTCCATAGACCTAGATTCTTTGTTAGGGGATGAACAGGCACTGAAGGATCAGCTAGTTCCTTCTTGGTGGCAGCAGCTACCACCATAGCATCCACAGAAACACCTTTGTGAGAAATTGCTTGTCAGTTGGTGCTGTTATAAATTTGGAAGGTCTCCTGGGGTAGGGTCCACTGAATCAGGAGCCGTCCAGGCCTTCTTTGCAACCACCTGCATGAGGGGATCAAGGGGGACACCCAGGAGGTGGAAGGGCGAGAGCCAAACGCCTCAAGATACACAGATTCATCCTCCGAAGGGTTAAGGACTGGCCAATTTCCCTCTGTTTCAGGATCTCTAGAATGTCTGCGAAAGAGACATCTTCAGAAGGGGAACGTGGGAACCCTCGAATCCTCTAAATCTGTGTCAGAGGTGACAGACTCAGGTGAGTCTATGTGCTTCCTCTTACACTTTCTCTTCCTAGGGGCTCCTGCCAATTCAGGGAGGCCTCGGAGAGGATGAGATCCCACAGGGGATTCTTGAGGAGCTGGCTCTCTGCGGTCTGGGATGAGGGAGTGAGTCGACATAACCAAAGGCACCGAAGAGGGAGGGGCGGACGGAGCCGACTGTGGAGTCGAACAAGGTTCCAACACACTCCGCATGACCTCGAACGCACCCCTGTCCAGCAGAGCCAGAGGTCCCCACTCCGAGAAGCTGAGAACCTCCCTCGGCACCGACAGAGATGGCTCCGAGGCCGATGTCGGAGCCGAACTCACCAGCGCCGAAGCACCGAGAAGGAGAGGGGGGTCGGACAAGGGTCCGATGCCACTCACCCCCTAGGAGCCGACGAGGGAAGCCCGGCACCGAGATTCTTCAAAAGAAGAAATCGGAGCCGACGACGGAGCCGAAGACAATTGTATCGGCTCCGACGCTACCACAGTCTCGGTCCCGCGGCGCCCGGCTCGAGCTCAAAGGAGTCGGAGGAGGAATATTTATTGGAACAAGTTGAGGCATCGACTGATGAGTCGGACTCTGGAGCATTTGGGCCAGTGCCTCGGACTTCAAAAGTCTACTCACTACCCTCTGGAGGTCGTGATCTGAGAGCCTCGATGACCTGGAGGAGTGAGATCTGTGGCTCCGTTCAGACAGCAGGGGAGACGCTGGAGCCGAATGAACGGAGCCAAGAGACGGTGACCTCGATCTCTTTCTAGATGTCGGCTCCGATGGTCTGATCGGAGCCGACTCAGGAATCCCTAATGCCTCGGCTCCGGCCGGAGCCGAGGAAACTACAGATACTGCAAGTCAAAGACTCATCGGCTCTAGCCGGAGCCGATGAAGCAGCAGGCTTCGAAGCCTTAGGCCTCGACTCTGAAGCTGGAGCCGAGGTCTTGGAAGCCTTAGAAGGTTTCCCCGATGACACAGAGAGGGAACCTTCAGGCTTAATCAAACCCCTCAAAATTAGTTTATTTTTTCTCTCCTGCAGGACTCTAGGGCTGAAGCCATGGCATACAGCACAAGAGTCCTGCAGGTGTAAAGGTCCCAGGCAATACACACAAGAAGTGTGACCGTCTGTCAGAGACATTTTCTGACAGCACGAGTCACACTTCTTGAAGCCTGAGACCTTTGTATCCTTGGACATACTCAAGGAACCGAAGTGTAATCACACACAGAAAACACACACACACAGATTACACTGATAGGGGTTCAAAGGGAATTATTTAAACTAAAGGTAAATTAAGTTAAAATTCCCTAATCAAACACATACACACCCTAAGGATAGGGAAGGGAGGGCCCGAAGGCCTTAGGGAAAGAACTATAAGTTCTTTAGAAAAAAAGGGGGCTGGATAAAAGGTATGAAGGGATAATATCCACTACACTAAGGGGAAAGAAAAATACACTAAGCTAGCTTAAGTCTAAAGAATTTAAACTAGTCTAACTTTCACTAACCTGGAGCCGGTAGAAAACACACCTCACTGTAGCGGCAAACGAGATCTGAGGTAACTCACGCCTAGCATTGTGGGATTTAAGGGGAGCCTCGAGCCGGTGGAACCAACTCTCGAGCTTTTAGAGTGGCCGAGTCGGAGCCGAGGTCGGCTCCGAACCCATCCAGCAAGAATGAAGGCGAGATAGACAACTTAACATTTATAGTTACCCTGAAAATGTAATGCATTTATGGAGTTTAAGAAGTCACTATCCAAAAATTTCTTACATTTTTTTATCCACAAGTTTAGCACATCCATACATAATACAATTCCTACCATCAACTATGGGTCGGAATGGGCGATTTTGCAAATCTTTGTGGATTTTAGGCAACCCAAAAATCACAGGAGTAGGGGTGGGGGGTTAGGATGTTTAGATAGTTCAGTGTGTCCATCTCAATTCGGTTATCAATAAATAGGTCATTAATTAAAGACCTTATCACCATTAAATTAATTTAAGGAAACTTTTACATATCAATAAGCAGCATTTCCAACATTTTGTTTACATAATCATATTCATTCATAAAAATCAAATCTCCACCCTTGTCAGGTTTTAAAATACAAATTTTTTGTGTTTTAATTAAATCTAACACATTCCTTTCAGTAACAGACATATTAGGTGTATACGCTTTTATAGGTCGTTTGCATAGTAAACTTCTGATATCTAGTTCACAAAGTTTCTCAAAAAGTAATAAAGTGTTATTCAAAGGTGGATTAAAGTCATTATAAACACAAGTGTTTTGTCCCAATAGAAAAGTGAGATTCAGCTTACGTGTAAATATTTTGAGGTCCAATAAGGTCTTTGCCAAATCTGCATGCCTACCAGGCACAAAAGATAGTCCTTTAGATAATAAATTAACAAGTTCACTGGGGGGATCAAAATCCGTGTAGTTATAAATATGAAAGTTACCACTTGAATTCAGATGGATCTGCAAATGTTCGTTATTTACAGTATCAAGTCCATTGATGTTAGGCTGTTCTATTTCTGATGTTTGTTGTTCTTTTTGTACCGTTGAGTATTCCATGAGCCTCGGCATGGTTCCCCTTCCCAGTCATCTGAAAAGCCTGGTTATTAGAGATATTAGGGGTATCTTGACTTTGTTGCAGACGTTCACTGTGCCTTATTGGTTCAGTAACGTCATCTGACTCGGTTTCCTGAGTAACAGGCAGAGTTTGATTAATATTAATGACTTCGGGCGTATCATTATGCAAATTAACAAGTGGCTGCATTGCAGCATTGGTTGGCAGCTCATACATACTGGAAGTGGTTGGAGGGGGTAAGCAACCTCATTCAAGTAATCTTTCCTATCACATTCAAATTTCTTTTTCTTAGTAGATCTAAATTTAGTTAGTGAGCTCTCTATGCTGGTAAAAATACGATCAAAGTTGTATTTACAACGAGAAAAGTCCATATCATTTTTAATCCAGGATTCTAATTCAAGTAGTTTTTTCTTTTAGTGTAGTTATTGTAGTATTGTATTTATTGATTAATAGCTGCAAGAATTCGCAACCTTGAGTGTCAAATAGTTGCGTTAACTCACTAAACAAGGCAAAATTCTGTATGAGGCCAGTTGGATAACGCCACTGCCGTAACCCCGTAGGTATCTGGCATCGGCTGATACACTCCTTGTAAATATGAGACTTCACGTTGGAGTTTTTTGAATTTAAAAAGTTTAGAATCAAATAACTTTAGATTACTAACAATGTCAGCTTTAGAATGAGTGACAAACAAATGAGTGCCTTCAGATGACATAAAGCAAATAGATGAACAGGTTTATTTATACACTCAAGTGCTGGTTGGCAGTTAGAACCACAAGCAAGGGAGATATGTGAAGGACTAGCCACTGGTTGGTGCTGGGATGAATGAAGAGTCGTTAAAGGCACATTATCCATAACTGCAGCCAGTTCACTAGTGCCATGTCTCAAATCATGAATTGCAGTCACATCCTGTGAGCTCGGAAAATGGGCATTCAGTCTTTTAGTCAAGACATCCACTTGACTAGCTAAACGTTGGAATTTAGATGTCAAATTCACCATCTGCAGCCTGTGTAGTCTTTTTGATGAAATTTACTAGATAAATTAGGCTAAGCAAAACTGTTGAGCATTACGTCTAGCAAGATTCTTGTTATCACGGGTTGAGAAGTCATTTATAATATTTTCCTTGGCTTTGCAGATGAGACTTGTAAGGCTGATGGGTCTTTAATTCCCCAGGGTGGTTTTAAGGCTTCTCTTAAGGAGGGGGCATCACTACTGCTTTGCCCCACTCATCAGGGACAAAACCAGTGGCTAAACGTAAGTTAAACAGTTTAAGGACAGTGTCTACAAGGGCAAATTTAATGCTCTTAAACCAGGCATATTGTCAAGTCCCATGTTGGAAGTATTTTTGGTCTTGGGATTCAGATAGTTTGACCGTTTAAACAGAAATATCAGGGGTGAAGTGGGCACTAAATTTGTTCACAAGAATGTTGGCAATGTCAGTTAGGTCAGAATAGAAGGCCCCCATAATGTGTATGTTCGAGCAATGGATAGCACTGTTTTTTTTTTTTTGTTTTTTTTTTTTTGTTTTTTTTTAAGTTTTCTAACATAGCTAAAGAACCAAAACAACCAGTGAAAAACAAAAGAAAAATCTGGCAAGGCTAGTCTTTCCAATGTGTGATTGCTTAAACCTCTTGTAATATATGTTGCCTCTAATATGAGGGGTTTAAGGACTCACACAGTGGAAAGACTGGACTTGCAACATAGCTAAAGAAGGAATTATAATTATCTTTGGCTTCAGAGGCCATCCTAAATTCACAAGCCCCTTTAGTGGACCTGATAAAGTTATTCCTTATTTAAATTTATTTTGATATTATTTTAGAGAAGATGAGTTTGGATTTAGAAAATAATTTAGGGAGGTTCTTTCATTTGTTGAATAGTTTATTATGGTGTTGGACTACTAGGGTGGTTTATTTTTGAATTTCCTATGATTCTTGGTTCTGGTAGGGAATACTAACTTGTCACATTTTTTCTAAATGGGTGTAGAACTTCTTGGTGAAAGTTGCTGCTGTACTAAAGTCAGGGGAGGTGCAGTCATAAGTGATTTTTGATATTTTGTCATGATAGGTTGAGATTGACATGTTTTTAGTCCTTAAATTCAGTGGGGTTAGCTTCAGAGCTTTTGGGAGTTTAAAGGAGAAGGGTAAAAGATTTATGGTCAGACTTCACTGGGGAAGCTGATACTAGGAGAATAGTTAGTGCAAGGGTTGGCCATATTTGTAAGAATGGGGTGAAGAATGCTGTGCCCTCCTGTATGTTTATTTAACAGCTGCTCAAGGGAATTTATAAGTCTACAAATTTTTTTGGCATATCCTGCACTGGAGGTGTAGGTTTCACAAAATTTTGAATGGTAGTTACAACCAGACAAAATAAGGGAGTTTTTGCTAATAGGCAGATCACTTATAACACTATAGAATCTTACATGGTCGTTTAGAGATGAAGGTGCTCTTGTAATAACAAGCTTTTAGTTGATAGTTAATCCTATTTAGAAGAGTTCAGTGTGCAGTTTCCCAGGTATCTGCCAGGAGGTAATATGTTCTTTGACAAATATGAAAACTTCACCACTATTTGCAGTGAACCTGAAGGTATGAAAAGCACAAAACTTGTCAACAAAGGAGTGCTCTCTTTACATTTAAACCAAGTTTCAGTAACTATGCAGACAGGGATGCTTTCCAAATTCAGAAGTACCTGAAGATGAGGCAATTTATTGCTTAGATGTCTGGGTCTAAGGAGAGACACCATAATGTGATCCGATTTAAGGACTGATATGTTAGTTACATTGTAATATTCAAGTGGACTCCCAACTAAAAAAGGCACAAAGGGGACAGCAAAGCCTTTAGCTAGTATGCAAAAGCCTTGAAATGAGAGCTGCTAGTCAACCTTAGTAAAGCAAGTTGGAATGTCAAGCATCTTGTCTCATGCTGACATGTACTGGATTCCCCTTGGAATGACACTTGGTGTTTAACTGATTATTGAAACCACTTATCTTTTCTTTGTATTTACACATCGTTTGAGGTAAAGAAAGGGAGGAATTCCACTCAGAACTAGTGTCTTACCTGCAATATTAACATGTATGGAAATTTCTGACATATCTCTCTGCATATCCCTCTGGGGTTTTATGCCTCATATTGTTTACTCCCACATGCCCAACTGCCATATCACTGTCATATCTGTCAAGAGTTGGGGTCCTTAGGGCCCTTCTAGCATCAGAGCTTCTAGTGCCTGAAACACAACTCTTTGTAACCTCTTCTTATCTAGCCTTGTGAGTGACAAATTAATGTGGTCGACAAAAATGTCACCTATCACTCAAACATTTTTATTGCTGCTATGGTTCAAATTGATAGATTTGAAGTGTCTTTGCTCAAGGTGACTCCTTGTGAGAGATGTGCATGAAATGGATCTTTAAGTGGTTTTACTGTATCAGTGTAAGACATTTTGGTGAAAGTAGAGAATGACCTTGGTGAGGGCATATGAAGCTTACAGGGCAAGATTTGGGGTGAGAAGGAGCCTACAGATTAATTGGGTATTTACATCTCACACACATGGAGTTATCATCTGCGAGCATAAGGCAGTTTGTACACTGTGTTAGGAGACCTATGGCTAAAAGGCTGCTAACAGAGGTGAAACTTGCAGGATGATCTTCCATCTAGTCCAGTGTTTGTGTGCTTAGATCAGTAAAGAAAATGCAGCACTAAGCAGGTAGTACAATATGCAAGAGAGGATATCTCAGGCTTTAGTAGTCAAAGGGTAGGAACTTCCCAATTTGATCCTCTAGTACTGATTAGTATGAGCAGATAAAATTATACCAGGAGCTACCTAAAACAAATGTATAGCAAGAACAGGCAACTCAACAACTACCAAGTTTAACAGAGCAGCCTGAACTGGCTTGGACACTTTGTCTTCTGTCTATATGGAATACAGTGGGTGGGCAAATATTTAGCTTAATTGCTGAGACTTTCCAAAATAGTACTTGAGTGGTTATTGACAACAGCCAGACATCAGCAGGTACACTGGGTTTAAGAATCCATCGAGAACAGAGAAGGAGAGTGTGAAAATTATTAGACACAGCTCTATAACTGACTGGACTGCAACTGCCTTAAAGCAAACACAAGTCCTGCCTTAAATCAAACACAAGTCCTGAACTAACCTGACACTCCCTCGCCACATAAGAAAGAAACTAGAGTTTAATGTAAACACATAGACTACTTAAATAAACTTATAAACAAGATCAAGAAATGAAAAAACATCATTTATCTTTGCTTCACATACATTTCACAACTGTTGATAAGCAGGAAGGGTACAAAGCTACAAGCATGTTCTGCTGCACTTCAGCCAGAAAAAATACATATGTCTAACCTGTTTAGCAACCAATATAGTAAAAATAAATGCTACTGTGACAGATCAGTCCAGGCATTACCTACACTGAAAACTGATGAGAGAGTCAGAATCCATGATCTAGTTATCAGGCACTTGGAAAAACAGGAATGTCTTGTCACTTAACATGCAAATATACCAAAGTCCTACACTGCCAGAACAAAAGGTCTAAACTTGAATCATGACAGAAAACACCACTACAGGGCTGGACTGTTTTCATTTCAACTCAGCTACGACATATACAGTGAAGAATAGATTAAACATTAAATTGCCAAGATTTTACAGTGTATGGACAGAGAAAAACTAAACTTGTTATTTAAGGTACATAACTTTTAATTTAATAAATATAATAAAAATGTATATTAAATACAAAATACAAATAGCTAAATGCATGAAGTATTAGCTTTTGGACTATATTATACTCCTTTCCCTCATCAGGTATAAATTAACGCCTTTCCTTCATTGAGTATATATTTCTAAAATAAATCAGAATATAACCAATACAATATGATAAAAATGCCACTCACAGCTTTCACTTATTTAGCAACAAAAACGATAGACTTTAAACTAAATAAAAATACATTAATGCGACGGTAGGATTAATAGGTTTATAGACATAAGATACCTTCTAAACCCCAAAACATGCGAGTGGTATGCCCAGGGGGGTGGTTCATTTGGATAGCGACTGGTTCTATATGTAAAAATGTTATCTCCTCCGCCCTCAAACAGAAGAAACAAGCTTGTCTTGAAGGGGTTACTCTTATCCAAATTAGCAGAAAACTGTGAAAACTCCTTCCACTGATCAAGAAATATCTTTCTCCAGGCCAGAGAAAAATG